>NC_138152.1:10164645-10269645 GCF_964199315.1 Orbicella franksi | reverse complement strand
CTCTTCATGTCTAAGGCTACTGTTATTATCTGCTTTACAGCTCTGAGATGTCCTTAAGATGTTTTTTGGGGGGCTTAGAACAGTATTCTCTTCTCCCATAATCACTCTAAATTTTCAGAGCGGCATGAGAGTAATACAACCAGTGACGTCACTAGGTTGTTTTGGTCGCGCCAAGATGGCCGCCAATTTTGGGCTTAACCAGCCAACTTTGAACGGCTGAAAAAGCAGTTTTCGCTTACCGTATGCGAAAAAAAAGCCTGCAGTGTTTCCAAGTAAGGTTGAAACTTTATTACTAAGCAAATATCTCACATACGAAAATTTCGTTTCAAAAAATTAAAAGCACAACTGTCGAGGTTACCTCTGCTGCACCCTGCCCCCCCCCCCCCCCCCGTTCCATATCCAGTACCCATTTATACATCTGGGTGAAGAGAGGCACTATGAGAGTATGAACACAATGCAATGATCGACTATAGGGGTCCATTGCACCAACCATTGGGTCATCGTGCTTCCTCCTCCATAGGGTCAGAGTGGAGTTTACCCTAACATGACAGTTACGAGTCCAATAGCCTTCTACAGGGGCAATTTGAGTGTGTTGAAACCTTTTTAACATTGCGTAACCGATAGCAACTTAAGGCAACTTTAGGCGACTTAGGGCGACTTAAGGTGACTTAGGGCGACTTAAGGCGGCTTTAGGAGACTTTAGGTCCCAGAGGAGGCCTATACAAAGTCATACACAGCCCTAGTCATACAAAGTCATACACAGCCCTAGTCATACAAAGTCATACACAGCCCTAGTCATGCAAAGTCATACACAGCCCTAGTAATACAAAGTCATACACAACCCTAGTCATACAAAGTCATACACAGTCCTAGTCATACAAAGTCACACACAGTCCTAGTCATACAAAGTCATACACAGCCCTAGTCATACAAAGTCATACACAGCCTCTACAACTATCTATACACGATATCCATACAGAGTCATAGATAGCCCCGCATATTTCCCCCCGCACGAGGCCATGCTATTAAATCTTTGCTGATGTAGTCGTTCTAGATACAACTTTACGTAAAGAAGGCGTCACGCTAGACTCAACTTGACTCAAAAAGATTAAAGAGGTAGTTAAACTTAGTGAGGCCTTATGCGTCCCATGGCGCCATGAGGACAGATGATGATGAAACTTAGTAAGTGGTGAACGTTTTAGTCCTTCTGGTGTAAATTGGAGGAGATTTTGCCTCTGAAAAACTGCAATATTTCCGCCCAAGAGCGTAAATGAGTTCATAAGTTAACTGTAAAATATTGAATCTTTAAAGCCGCATTACACAAAAACGAAGTATTTAATAGATCGCGTTCAAATGTCTCGAGTCAGTTAATTGTGCAATGATCTTTCAATATTCAGAGTAATACTTTTGCAGTTCGATCAGAAGCTGAAGGGCTTATCCTAATAATTCAAATATTATTTAAACAGAGATTCCTCTACAAAGCCTTTCATAACCACACAAAGCCACGAACAGCCCCATATAGCCATCCGTCAGCACACACACTACAGGCTGTTACCTAGTACTACACAGTCACATACATGGTCCTATATTACCACTCTAACCACAAAACTTTTATTTACCTCCAGATGCACCATCGTCTAGGTCATTAGAAGCCGTGTATAAAACGTAACGAAGTGTCCAAGTGGGTTACGCTCTCCTATCGCTATACCTATGTCTCAAACATAGCGTTCGCTATGGTTGAAATCTGCTGTCGAAGGACAACTCATACTTCATTTCCGGTGATCACAGTATTGCTATTCCTCCCGGAGACAGAATGCTAGTCCATCATAGCTTACTCCCTCCCCCAACTGCATTTTGTCAGATAATCTTAACAATTTACCGGGAACCATTTATACACCGGAGCGGAGAGAGGCCTTGTGAGAGTGAAGAGTCTAGCCTGCGTCGCAGACAGTCTGAACCGCCGGTATAGTCCGTCTGCGCAACGGCTCCCAAAAGCTTGTTCTGATATCCCGCAGTTTGTGTATCCATTTTTGATTGGCTAGTTTCTTACGCACTTTCTGATTGGATAATTCTTGCGAAAGCGATCACGTTACTGTCACGTAATGCTAAAAATAATTGTGTGCGGGTTTCCCAAGAACATTTGTACATCATTAAAGGTCAGATCTTCTTCGAGTTGGAAATAAGATGTCTGCAATAACAGAAGAAGATTGGCAAAAAGCGTTCAAATCCGTGAGAGAGCAGTTTGAAATCGATAATCTTCTACCTGAACGGGAAAACTCGCTTCGCGAATTTCTTGGAGTTCAAAATATTTTTGTAAATTTGCCGACGGGCTACGGTAAATCTTTGATTTTCCAGTGCCTTCCGATCGCTGCCGATGCTCTGTTCGAAAAGCCTCGTGGTTCCAGTGTTCACGTTGTAATATCGCCATTGCGATCGCTTATGGAAGACCATATTCTCTGGCGAAGCCGGACAGAGATAAATATGAAAACCGTGATAAGAAGCAGCATAACTTGCAACAGTTAATCACACAGCCGGGCCCGGCGTAATAATACAAAATGCAAGTAACCAACATGTTAGCGGAATATTTCAAACTTTGTCTCTCCAGAGCTAACATTTAGAGAGCTTAAAACATATCCTGCAGTACAAATGAGCCAAAAAAGACTAGCACGAAGCAAAAAACAGGTGTCAAACTCTTACAAATTACACGCGGATAACAGCGGAAACCACACAGACCTATGACCTCTAACGGCTCTACTCTTGCAACGTCCTCCTAAAAACACAGGATTATTGCTTAGCAAAATATTCAAAGATCCCCCTATCGTATCATACAAAAGGGGCAGATCCTTAGAGATATACTAGTTCGAGGAAAATTTTCAAAGCGGCTATTTATTAATACACGTGGATAGGAGTTTTGTAGGCCTGTCACTCTATTGTTAGCATTGCGTGATATATTTCGCAAGAATATGACCAATCACAAGGCGCGTAAGAAACTAGCCAATCAGAAACGGATACACAGATCCGTGTATCCATGCGGGATATCAGAATAAGCTTTTTGGGAGCCGTTTCACAGACGGACTATATCGGGGATCTTATGACACGTCCGGCTGCAACGCAGGCTAGAAGAGTCTTGCCCAAAAAAAACACAATGACTCCGGCCAGGCCTCGCACCAGGACCGCTCGATCCGAGTCCAGCACACTAGAGCTTCTCGTCACCTTTCCATACTCCGCCCGTTATCACTATAACACCACTGGACGTTCCATTAATATTTATTGTTTCTCTATGTAATCTTGAAGTGCCCATAACCTACTTTTTACCTTGCAACTTGAATCTACACTATAAATCAATTTAATTCACTAAGCTCCTGGAGCTGAAAGCTTCGGGTACAAAATCAAAGTTTACGTACTTCTAACTTTAGTAGCTTTAAGTATCACGGTAACACTCGACGTGCCCGGAAGATAACAGTCATCCGCGAATATTCCTGTTAATTCTTAGCGAATTCAAATTCTAAAAATGTTTCAGAGAATTAAAAAAAAATGTTCAAAAGGCGACACCTTTTCCAGGATTTCGGTTTATAAAAATCGTATCAATTTATTCATGGGTGAAGGTCCTGGGCGACCTTGACGATCGTTAAATGAATTGATCAGTCTTTCGATCAATTTACTTGGACACGTTCCTGCTCAAGTTTTACTTGTACTACAGGGTTAATTGGAGACTCCTACAAAAATTAAACAGGCTAAGTTTTAGGACATATTTACAGGTTAACTTTTTGAAGATATAAAATACCATACTGCTTCAAAATTTCTTTTCAAAAACTAATTTTATACTTGATTCTGTTTCTCACTTGGAGTAATATAATTGCCTTTTACATTATCACATGTAGGTCTTTTTTGAAAATGTTTGACCTTTTCCGAAACACTGAGTGTAAATTTAAATTCTTAGCGACAGCTACACTATACAATATATTCTTAAACTGAAAAGTATTAATACTTTGCGTGAAAAATATATTATCAAAGCACCCGTCTTTTGGAATGTTTTGCAAAGACTTTGTGTAGCACTGGAAGCTAAAACGGACTATTTAAAAAACTGGGAACCGTAAAACTGTAAGCTACTTCTGAAAGATAACATCTCAGCATTCCAAGACTGAGGTTATACAATGGAATCCCACTACTATCACTTCAACTACATAATAATGTGGTCGTATTCGAGGGATTCTTAAAAAAAAAAACAAAACAAACAAACAAACAAAAAAAAAAACAAGAAAATGACTGACTAAGCGTTTTCTTCTGGTCAAAAAAAGTGCCCGTAATAATGAGTTGATCGCACTGACGGAGAGGTCTTGAGGCGGGCTTCAACTGACGTTGATGTTAGAAGTTACGCTCAGTTTTAAACTAATTTCCTAGTTGTATAATACCTGTGCTACACAATGTGCATGTAAAGGTAACATAAAGTTCTTCAAACGCATTTTTCCTTCAGTTTTAAGAAGTTGCAACAGTTCATTGTTTCCTCAGGAGTTTCTTGAGTCATGTATCGCCACAGTGAAGCGGTCTAGCCTTGTTAACCTGTGAGAGAAAACAGTGTATGTAACAAATAAAGAAGTGGTAGAAAATATAAGTTACAACAAAGATTTGCCGCTAACGACCGTACATATTTTGTATAAAGAAGATTACATTTGAGCGGACGAATAACTTGTTGACAGTCCAAATTAAACCAAAACTTCTCAGCAATAATAAAGAAAAAGATACTGACCATCAGAACCGATACTGTTCACACAGGATTGGCAAATCTTTGATACAGGGAGTCGCTTGTAAAACGAGTGTTATCCCTAGATCGTTGAACTTTGCTTCCAGTTCAAGAAAAACTATGAAAAATGTTGATAACGGGGGCCAGTTGATCAAAGGGTAGATAACGCTATCCACCGGTTAAATCACTATCCAGTGGATAACTGTTGTTTATGTTGGTATTTTCAAATGAAAATTAACATAATCGTCTTCGTATATACAGAAAGTACATTGGACTTGTTTTCGTTCCTCTGATAAACGTTTCAGCACATTGGCGCCGGAAAACTAAGCGCCTCACATCTTCCACATAAATTTCTTTTCCACGACAAGACTTCTCCCACGTATGAAATTTATAACTTCTTTGCAGGAGTGGTGTAAATTATTTCCGGTTAACCTCTACATGCGACTACCCTTAAATGTCTTGTGTAAAATGAATTGATATTGGACCTTAAGAGCAAACTACGCCACCATTGAAAGTCTTACCATGAACTATTCGCCACATTTTTTGAACAAGAGCTTCGCACTGCTTCTCCCAGCTGAAAGTATCTTCGTAACTTGTTCGCAGTCTTTGAATCTCTTGCAGCCGCTCTGCTCCGTCTTTCAGGCGGACGGCTGTGATTGCCTTGGCCCACTCTTTAGGCTCGGCTGACTCCACCACAAATGGCTTGCCTAATGGTAACGAACGCAGTGCATCTCCAAAACCCGAGTTTCCACTCACAAGAATGGGAAGACCAGCAGACAAGGCTTCCAGCGCAGTCAGTCCAAAACCCTCCGTCCTGGACGGCATGATAGCAAGGTCGACCTCGCAAAACAACTCCTTCAATCTCTCCTTGCTTTGCACAAATTTCCTGACGACCAGTTGATCTTTAGAGATTCCACAGTGCAGCAAGTTGTCCGCGACGTCCTCCTCTTTTCCATCTGGTGCGCCCACAAATATCAAACGGTATGAGTTATCCTTCAGTTCAACTATTGCTTTAGCAGCAATGTCATATCCCTTGAGACTGAAGTCTTCTTGATCACCGCGGCCAAAGGTCAGCACCCTAAAGTTCTTGCTCTCCTCAGTGGTTTTCCTTGCGACTGAAAATTCTCTGAAAATACCAGGAGTCAGCTGAATGACATCTTGGTGTTCTTTGCAAGATCCCAGGTAAGCAGTGTAGGCGTCCTTCAACTTGGGTCCAACAGCTACAACAAGATTTGCTAACTTGCACAAGTCTACCTCTGTTCTGTGCTTCTCTTCACCTTTGGAAATCGCCTTTGAATAATTCTTATACATTCCCAGTTCTTCAGGTGCAGTATGCACTACCTGAACCCACTTACAACTGTGGGATTTTTTAATGACCTGGACTTGTTTACCAAGCTTCGCTCCATGACCCAGAACGATGTCAATGGCAAGGTCTTCTGGTGGGACAATCAAACATTCAAGGGAGTCGTAGCCCGCGACTCTCTCTGCTTCTCTAATGGCAATGTTGTGGCTCTTAGCGTCTATCCTTTCTTCCTCAGAGCAGGCTGACGGCGGGACCAATAGAGTGACTTCTACTTCCATGTGTTCTGCCAGCTGGAAGGCAAGCTTTCTGTTTACGGTTGACAAGCCTCCTTTTTTCGACCTCCACTCACTGCCTAAGAGAGTTACTTTTAAAACTCTCTCGGACGTCCCTGGATTATCTTGTGCTGGCTCGCCCTGAGATGTTCCGGTCACAGAGGAAAGACATAAATCCTGCAAGAAAATGAAAACGTCTTAATAAAAATGCATCGCAACCAATTGTCTCGGTATATATTGTAAGCGGACATGAAATGCACTTATCTTGCAATGTAAGTATGCATCACTTTTTTTTCAACTTGGTTTATTGGGCTGCGCGTCACGAAAACCAAAGAGAACACAAGGTAAAAGTTAACTGCGGAATTTTCACCGATGGTTTTATCCGTAGCTTGCCAGATGTGAAGAAGACAGGGAAATCCTACGACCGTTGATGGCGGTCTTAACAGATCTATAGCTGTTTGAATAAATTTCACATTCTTCCTTTCGAGTGCTGCGCTAATGGCAAGTAATGTTGACGACTATTAAGGACGGTGCCTACTCATAGCAAAGGTTTTTGCGCCAGGTTAAGACCACGCGGAAAAAGTAGATCTTTGCAAGGGCTATTGGAAACCACAAAGAAAAATTGGGGTAGCCACGCATTTTTTTTTTCCGAGATAATTAGCCTTGAATCTCAACAAAAATGCTGACATCAGCATTTCCTGAAAAAAGAACGAAAGGATACTTCTTCACAGATTTCCATAGAATTCGCCTTTACATACAGAAAAGCAAACACATTTAAAAAGATCTTTAAACTACATGGCAAATGGTAACAAAAAAACATTTTTGATATGTTTTTAATAACAAAATCGTTGCAAAAGCGCTTTTAGCGTGTGTGACAGCCTCCCTCTGGTTCAGCTAAAATACAGTCTAAATACCTTTTGTTCACAACCAGAAACTAATCACGTGTTGAACAGACTTGCCACTTCCATTTCACAACATAAAATGTGAGGGTAACCACGCGTTTTTTAAAGTTTTTTGAAAACTTTTACGGTGCCCGTTACATTTTTTTCCTGTCACCTCCTCAGTAAGTAAGAAATTTGCGTATCTCGCACTTGTTTTGCGCGCGCACTACGCCATCTGCAGGTACATGTTTACAGTTGAATTTCAGTGTAATTTTCGACAGATAAAAACTAGGTTTTCCGCTGGAAGACGTAAACACTTAGTGGTTAGCGATATGCTGCTATTCTGGTGTTCCTGGTTTAAGTACAGGTTCATTAAACTACACTTGGTCACAGCAGGAAAATTTTGCTTTCATTTTAGGCGTGTACGTGATAGCGTAGTTGATTGTGTCAATGTCAGCCCCAGCGCGCGCGTGGAGCTAAACCATGGCTTGGGTGATGCGCAGAACGTGTGCGCACTAAGAAAAGTAGGCACCGTCCTTAAACAATTATTCCACGAACGCGCGTTGGATATGAGATATTAGGCTGATTTAGGAACACGACGGGAACGTCAGATGACGACTGCAGGGCGCGCGAAATAACCTGGATTCTGTTCTAATTTGACCGTGTTTGGGTACTTGTACTGCGCACGACGTGGTAAAGTTACGGTCCCGTTCTCTTGCTAAATCAGCGTATTAGCCACGAGGCGCGTAGCGCCAAGTTGGCTATAATCGTTCCATATCCAGCAAGCGCGCGTGGATTAATTGATTTATTAGAAACGCCACCAAAATATAGAAAGCTTAAGTAAAATAAAAAACGCCCAAAAAATCCCGCGTACGCTTACCGTATTTGTAGAGCATGGTATAATAGCTTATAACTCATGATGGCGAAGCCAATAAAAACTCTCGAATTGAATTATCCAACGATCCAGTTTTTAATAATACCTGATATAGGTAGATAATACCTTTTGCGTTTAATTTGTAACACCCATGCTGAACTACGATGTCAACCACTGGTGTTATTACTTGTGAAATACATTACTTTTTATTCATAAATCATACCTGGCTTGTTCTCTGTGGGTACCACTTTTCCAAACCACGAACTGTGAGTACTTTGCCACTGACGCTTTTCATGCAGATCAAACGTCCTCCTTGTTTTATTTCAAGGAGATGCAAACAATCTTCGTGTGTGCACAAGGTTTGGCTGTGGTTTGCACAAACTTGACGTCCCTGCAGACAGTAGGGGCATGCAACACAGAACTCGTACCGCAGATTACCAAGGTACTGAAACTGCTTCAACAAATCTTGTAAAGTGTCTTCCATAAACGATCGCACACTTCTTGCTGTTTCTGGCGATGTCGAAACTGGAACTGCTTCCTCTTCAGCTCTTTGCTTGAGGGAAATCTTGATGAACTTCTTTTTGCAAATCAGAATCATATCATGTATTATTTGCCGACCAACAACAAGCCAAGCTCCATCTCGGTACAGGTTTGGGGGTTGTACGGATCCAATCTTGGAACACCAAGATATCGATCTTGAAACAAACTGAGAGAAGAATCCATGCGGAACAAAACCATCCACAAAGTGAAGATACAACGGGCAAGGATCGGTGCGCGATGGCTCCATTTTTGCAAGGTCTTCAGGTGGCGACTTAAGCTGAGCGGGTACAAAGTACTTCACATTACTTGACGAAGCTGAGAACTTGGCGATCAAACCAAATCGCTCCATCATGTGTAAGATGTCTTCCTTGACAAGGCCTTGCTGAATGAATTTGGAAAAGACACGATCGACAAGTTCCATACTGAGGACACCGCTTGTTTCTACCTCCAACCAGTGCTTAGATTCTACGGGATCCTAACAGCAAACAAAACACACTTACGTTGCACAATTCCTTTTGGATGAAGCAAAGGAAGCTTTGTAAAAACGAAGCTCAACATGTCACGAACATGTGACAAGAGAAAATCTGAGTCCCCGACGGCATTTGAACCCATTACCTCCCAGTTATCAGCTGAGTGCTATATATCTGACCTATGGCGAAACTCATGGTTAGCGAGGCCATAATTATACTAGAATTCTAAGGGATTATTTTTATAACCCTGCTGGACCTTGCGTTCTGTAATTTGTCTCATCTATGTTCACTAGCATCGGTAAAAGACCAAGAGAAAAGAAACGGAAATCGCCTCTCGTAAAGAGTTTCGTCACTGAGGTATGATGTATCTTAAGACTTCAGCCCGCATTTTACAGGTCCGTCTTTCATAATCTTCCTTAACTATCCCGGCAGCATTTTGGTTTTACCACGTCTAAGCTATTACTTTGAGACTTACTTTCTTTGAACGTAGTTTTAATCTATGGTAAATAGCTACTTTAGTAACTCACACCTCTAATGCCCTTGCCTTCGGCCAGAGGAACAGACCTCATTTAAAAGCTGTCCTCAATAAATATATACGTAGGTCCACATAACCAGGAGTTTGCTTGCATAATATGCTAGGCGTTTCGTATAGAAGATAGGCTTTTTAAATGCTAAGCATAACGTCTTCGTACCGCTTTGTTGAAGGGTGGTATGGTTATCAGCATCTTGAATAGCTCAATTAACCATTGCGCCTTCAGTATGACTGTGCTGCGGTGCTTTACAATCATTCCGAGGTCATGATAAAAATGTAGCATGGCGTAGAACTGGTCTTCATCCTCGATAAAGCACACTTCTTTGGCATACATTTGAAGTCGTTCCACATTCATATGATACACATTCTCAGCTACCAACGCTTCAACGACCTTTTCGAAGTTGAACCACCTAAAGAACAATCAAACAAAATAACTAATCAGCTTAAAACAGTATTCAAGTATTAAACATCTACCCCTTAAAATTTTTAAAAACAAAGTTAAACATAACATCTTACGACGACATTGCCAACATTCACCTGAAACTTACTAGTCACTTATTTATTGCTAATTTACTTTATTCCTAGGTATTTAGTGATTTAGTGATTTGTTCCCGCCGCTTACTTATTTATTTATATTTTTCATTTTCCCCTTATTTTGTCTCCTTACTGCCCCCCCTCACCCCCCTGAAGCTATAATGCCAACCAACTTCTTCATATAAAATAATTAATACTATTTCATTTCACTCAACTCGATTAGCTTTTAGTTATTCTGAGTCAATTTAACTAATTTTCTGTTTCAATCATCCTTTTTTTGTAACGAAGAGTTTTTATAGTCTGGTAATAAGGTGTATGCTGTATTGAAATCTCCTAACCGAAGAAAAAAGATGACATTCCAAAACATTAGAAAATTCCATGAATGGGATAATTGATAGTTCCCATAGGAAAATTTCACAGAAAAAAGCTTGGGAAATGCTATATGTTATCAAGATGACATACAAATGGAAAATTCCCATCGAAAGATTTTTACGGATATTTTCCCTGTAAAATTCGAAAGAAAGTACATGAAAAATCCCCAAGTAATACTTCATAGAAATTTTAAGTTTAATCAAATGTAAGACACTAAATTCATTGGAGGGTATTTTCTTGCTTCTCTCCACTTATATAGCCTAAATACTCTCCTCGATGTTTCAATGAATGCAGTTACAAATAAAGTATATACGTTCCAAAATCTCTTTCCAAGGATAGTATCATATTTTCTGTATTAAATGTTGGTTCTCTAAGATAGAGTTGTAAATAAGCCCTTCGAGCATTTATTTGAGGTGTAGTATTAGGTTAAGCTCTAATGGTCAAATATATGGCTGTCCAAAATGATAAACAAAAACCTTCGTTAATAAACTCAAGACTAAAAAAATGCAGTGAAAACTAAATGCCGGGTCTACGTACAAGGCCAAGTTTGAAATGATCGCCACAACGTTTAATCGAGAAAATACGGTCAGTACACAGTAATGAAAAGATTGAGGGAAAATGGAAACCCTAGTTGTGCTGATGTGATAAAATGACTGCAGACAGACAGACCCTAAATTTACTACACTAGCGATGTGTAGAACTATGAAGTGCACGAATTGGTATAAATGAAATACATAAAAAGAAAGAGACATTCGCAACCAATTTAGTTGCAAAGAAACCCAAAAAGGTCTCAATGGGAGACCATAGCAACTGAATCCTTTTTACAGGCCCCTTGTGCAACTGTTGTTATCGCAAAGGTCTGAATATCTCTTTCTCTTGCGATATCACTTTACTTGACTGGTATCTTCTTCCCCATGTATGGCTCCTTCATCAAAACATCCATGATTTTGGTCCGAAGAGCATGAATTCCATCATTACTAGCAACATCAGTGTCACTGCCTCGCCCTGTAAATTACAAATGGCAACAAGCTGTAAAGCATCCAAACGAAGTTAAGCGTCAAGTCCTAGGTGAATGGCAGTTGTTACAGATGAGCTCTTATTACCTGTCTCTTCTCTACACACGTTTGCTGATTTGTGCTACTTTCTGCTAGAATTCGAGAGCATGGCTCAGGAAAGATATCATTAAACAAACATACTCTAAAATTAATGGCTCCTTAAACGAAAACAAAAATAAACCTTTTGAGGTACCCTTGGCAGAGGATGTAAACAATGTGAATCTTTCCAGGGCTATCT
Organism: Orbicella franksi; assembly: GCF_964199315.1. Taxonomy (NCBI): domain Eukaryota; kingdom Metazoa; phylum Cnidaria; class Anthozoa; order Scleractinia; family Merulinidae; genus Orbicella; species Orbicella franksi. The sequence continues at coordinate 10,257,833 of NC_138152.1, read as the reverse complement.
GTACCGCAATACATATTCAAACTGCTCCCTCCATACAAAACAACGTCAATTCTAAGAAAGGCATGGCCAGTATTTGAAGAGATCTCGGTTTTACCAATTTGCTTTACTGATGGATTTCATGAATAAACCAAATGCAGACTTAAACCTGAGTTAGGTAATAGTCATGTATAAAATGTCTGTTCATTGTAAGCTGAAATGTTTTATTTCAATCAGTGATCCAGCACAAAAAAATCGTTTACCTGCTTGTCGTTTACGCCTTTGCGCAGGCTTGACAAACAAATTCTTCATCTTGCGTAACAATGACTTATCGCCCAGCGTGTTGTCAATCCTGAAGAATGGCCGGATAACATGCCTCTCGTATTCCTTACCAGATATTCCGTGCTGTATCTTTGATGTCGTAGCCTCGATATCCTCGAATGGTTTATCAGCATGTGTGCCTACAATGAACACTGGAGGTCGGAGATAGGGCAGCATGTCGCCTGAGTTGCCAACCATTTCCTCTTCTGTTGGTCTGATACTGTGGATTGTTACCAGCCATGAAAGCAAATTCTCCAGATTTGTTTCGTTGTTTGGGTTTTCCAAAATTTATCACGTGTTCCTTGTCGAACACAGGGCTGGGCTGGGGCGTCTAGTGCCTTGCTAAGGTTGTGCACCAGGAAATACACTGCTCGTGATGACAGGAACACAGGATAAGAAGCGTAGTACAGGTGCTGTCCGGCAAAATCCCACAAATCTACAGTAACTATGGTTTCTCTTTTGTCAGCAGCATTTTCAGCGTCACCATGCACACCTTCAAGCATGTCCTTCAACCGCTGATACGCATGTTTTGTGACGTCATCTGGAGGCGAGGTTGCATCCATCATTAATGTTGAATTTTTACTTGAACTTACACTGCTGTCATCTGGAGGGTCTTCAACGGTAGTCTTTGTTACAGCTTGCACTCGCATTTCACTCTCTGGCGGGGAAATGGTCGAGTTCTTGAGATTGCCAACATTTTCAGGAACCTAAAATGGAGTTTTTAAAAGAGGAAGCATTTTCGTTTCATTAGGACCTGCTTATTCCAGTATCTATAATTACATCTGAGAAATACTGTAGGAGTACTTAGAAAGAACTGTCACATTTTTGCCCACAAGGACTCACCTTGCATAATCTCGCCCCTCAAGACAAATTTTCTAGCCCAAGTTTATTCAAATATTTTTTGCACGCCACTTATTTTACTTTACCTCCTTTCGCTTGTATTTCTGCAGGAGTGTAATTGTAAGAAAATGCAGTGATGTTTGTGGGCTTATTTATTACGCATGCATGTTTGTCAGCTTATGCATTATGCGTGCATAAGGAGGACGAGGAGAAGGGGGAGGAGAAGGAGGAGGAGGAGGAGGAGGAGAAGATAGACAAAGACAATTTAAATGAGTCAGCTTTATCTATCTAATCTGACTACAATTCGATCAAAGCCCAAATATTGTGTATACTACCTCCTTTTCTACGTATCGTAATCCTATGTTTAAAAAATGCCTAGTTTTATGCTCTTAGAAGATAGGCACACGAGTCTCATGCTGTGGCGCCATACAACAGTTCAACCGTGCTATGTTGCCTGGGTGTGGAATCAAAGTAAGTGGCAAATAAGTCAAACAGGAAGTAGCTATCAGTCCTGTCTGGGACGTTACTCTTGGCCTGTCAGTGTTACTCAGTACTTTTATACACTGATCACTCCTTAAACTCGCACACGTAGCTACTAATAACCTCCAGCCACCAAAAGAGGTTATGTATGGTCACTTTTAGTGTCGTTATATATTAACATCGACAATACCATTCACTTTTAAACTGGAGTCGCCCCAGGCTTTAACATACAAACCTGATTCATGTCAGAGCTGTTTGTGCCCAGCTCCATTGTTGATTCTTCACCCGTCAGTTCTAGCTTTGATTCCATTCCGGAATCTTCCTTTACTTCATTGACTATCCAGTGATATTGTTTTTCAGCTAACATTCTTGATATGTCTTCAGAAAATTCCGCCAGACTTGGCTTATTCTCGCTAGTGGAATTCCAGTTTTTTACTTGTTCGACTTCAATCTCGCAGACTGAAGGATCAACTTCGATTCCCTCAGTGCTCTCTTCTTTAGGGTTAAATGGCAAACCTAAGAGAGACTTCTTCAAACTTGTTTTGCCAGCACGATCCTGGCCGACCAATAATACTCTACCACGGTAAACATTCACAGATCCATCCTTCAGCGCTTCTTCAAAGAGCAGCTTTGCAAAACCTCCTTTCGCTTGTATTTCTGCAGGAGTGTAATTGTAAGAAAATGCAGTGATGTTTGTGGGCTTATTTATTACGCATGCATGTTTGTCAGCTTATGCATTATGCGTGCATAAGGAGGACGAGGAGAAGGGGGAGGAGAAGGAGGAGGAGGAGAAGGAGGAGGTGGAGGAGGAGGAGGAGGAGAAGGAAGAGGAGGAGGAGGAGGAGGAGAAGGAGGAGGAGGAGGAGAAGGAGAAGGAGGAGGAGAAGGAGGAGGTGGAGGAGAAGGAGGAGGAGGAGAAGGAGGAGGAGGAGAAGGAGAAGGTGGAGGAGAAGGAGGAGAAGGAGGAGGAGGAGAAGGAGGAGGTGGAGGAGAAGGAGGAGGAGGAGGAGAAGGAGGAGGAGGAGCAGGAGGAGGAGAAGGAGGAGGAGGAGAAGGAGTAGGAGGAGAAGGAGGAGGAGGAGAAGGAGGAGGTGGAGGAGGAGGAGGAGGAGAAGGAGGAGGTGAAGGAGGAGGAGAAGGAGGAGGAGGAGGAGAAGGAGGAGGTGGAGGAGAAGGAGGAGGAGAAGGAGGAAGAGGAGAAGGAGGAGGTGGAGGAGAAAGAGGAGGAGGAGGAGGAGGAGAAGGAGGAGGTGGAAGAGAAGGAGAAGGAGGAGGAGGAGAAGGAGGAGGAGGAGAAGGAGGAGAAGGAGGAGAAGGAGGAGGAGGAGGAGGAGAAGGAGGAGGAGGAGAAGGAGGAGGAGGAGAAGGAGGAGGTGGAGGAGAAGGAGGAGGTGGAGGAGAAGGAGGAGGAGGAGGAGGTGGAGGAGGAGGAGGAGGAGAAGGGCGAGAAGGAGGAGGAGGAGGAGAAAGAGGAGGAGGAGGAGGAGGAGAAGGAGGAGGAGGAGGAGAAGGAGGAGGAGGAGGAGAAGGAGGAGGAGGAGAAGGAGGAGGAGAAGGAGGAGGAGGAGGAGAAGGAGGAGGAGAAGGAGGAGGAGGAGGAGGAGGAGAAGGAGGAGGAGGAGGAGAAGGAGGAGGAGGTGGAGGAGGAGGAGGAGGTGGAGGAGGAGGAGGAGAAGGAGGAGGAGGAGAAGGAGGAGGTGGAGGAGAAGGAGGAGGAGGAGGAGAAGGAGGAGGAGGAGAAGGAGGAGGTGGAGGAGAAGGAGGAGGAGGAGGAGGAGGAGGAGAAGGAGGAGGAGGAGAAGGAGGAGGTGGAGGAGAGGGAGAAGGAGGAGGAGGAGAAGGAGGAGGAGGAGGAGGAGGAGAAGGAGGAGGAGGAGGAGAAGGAGGAGAAGGAGGAGGAGGAGGAGGAGGATCGTTTCCCAAACTTTCTGTTCCCTATCACGTTTTGATCTGTAAGTATCAAAATACTTACAGTAAAAATGAAAGGTAAGTTGATGAAGTGAATCTTACTCTGTTGTTGGCGTGTATACTGGGTATGGCGTATACTACGGATATGGCCAGAGTTGATTAACAAATTTACTCAAACCCGCTATATACGCTTAAACCGGTATATACGCCAACAACAGAGAAAGATCATTGCAACAACTCATTAGCATGCAGTAGGCACATTTCACTCTGTACATGGCGTGTTTACCGGGTTTAGCGTATAAAGCGTATATGAGATGAATTAATTAACATCAACTACTACTACTACTACTACTACTACTACTAAATAAAATTAATTATTATTAGTAGTAGTAGTAGTAGTAGTAGTAGTAGTAATTGATGTTAATTAATTCATCTCATATACGCTTTATACGCTAAACCCGGTAAACACGCCATGTACAGAGTGAAATGTGCCTACTGCATGCTAATGAGTTGTTGCAATGATCTTTCTCTGTTGTTGGCGTATATACCGGTTTAAGCGTATATAGCGGGTTTGAGTAAATTTGTTAATCAACTCTGGCCATATCCGTAGTATACGCCATACCCAGTATACACGCCAACAACAGAGTAAGATTCACCTCATCAACTTATTATTGTTCATCACATCACATACGCATGAATACATTTGTTTAACTTTATCAGCTTTTTTCCGTTATTATTTTCAAAAGGAACTAACCACAAGAAATTTGTCAGAAATATCAAAGTTATTGATAGGTTACACAACGCTTATGTAATCTTTTCTTCATCAAATGTATTAAAGCATTAACTTGTTTTGGAGATTTGTATTGTGGAGTGTTTAGGTGAAAGCCATTATTTGTTTTTGAGCTCAACGAAAGAATTTAGAGAAAAAGAATATTGCAAAGCTATTGGTGGTGATCAAATGGAGTTCTCAATCTTTCACCTGTGATTTGCTCTGCTATTCTCTCCGGCGGGTTTGAGAATGAAAATTTGTTCATGTTTGTGACGGAACAGTATTCAAGGGTGGTCAGAACTTCAAACGGCTCAGTTCATGCTCATGTTCATGTGGCAAGATGAGCAAACCTTGCTCTCAGTTAAATAGCAAGGCAATAAGAGATAAGGCGGAGTGCGAGATAGTTGCGAGGGTTGAAAAGCTGTGTTCGGTTGTTGCTTTTAAGTGCGTTTGGCGGGTTAGCGACGCCGAAATAGAAAGAGCATGGAACTGGATATGCGAGAAACGCGACGAATGCGATTTAACCTTGTCAAAATTGGCGGAAATTTGCTTCTTTTTTTCGGCGATAAGTACGTCAACATTGGACAGCAAGAAGCGAAAAAGGCCACAATTGCAGGAGACCAGAGAGAGTGACGAATCGAATGACGAATCGCCCGTCAATGCGTCCCAGCTTTCATCGCCGGGAAAGCAAACATTCCCAGCCATATCTTACTGGGTGGCTTGCCAAACAAACAATGGCTGGGTCATTAATGCACTTAGAATCCAAAGAGCTGTCGCAAGTTGCGGTTTGGAATATTATGCATCAAGGGCGTCACGAAAGAAAAACTGCTGTCATAACCTGAATCAGCTGTGTCAAGTGTTTAAGGACCACAAAAACCTCTGCTTAATGCAACTAGTAGAGTCATCGTACCAGCATTGCCTCGGGTGAGTAGATTAATTTGACCAATTTATATTCTTTGAATTTCTGTTAAATTGCACGCTAATGAAAGTAAATATATAATAAACAAACATAAATAGTCAGAAAGGTAAAAAATGCTATTCATCATTGAAAAATCAAAGTAATCATGCTTCATTGCCCGGTGAAAAGAGACTGTTATTTGATTATCGATAATTGATCAATTTTTATCTTCTCATTTTCAAAACATCGCGAGTTTGATTTCAGCAGTTCACTTTCACAAAGTAATACCAGGGAGATATTGCATTGCCTTACGTAAGCAAAACCTTTTGTTTTGATTGGCAGGGCTCTGCAAGAGGAGCTTCATGGTGACTTCCACGAAGAATCCCAAGAGTCAGCGCCGACGGAAAATGTCGTTCGCCTTCGTGTCGTTCTTGAGAGTTTTCAAACGATGATGGCAGCATCCGTTTCGGAATTACGCCGAGCTGGTCTCGTGTTAGACACCTTTGGATTTGATAACAACCTGCAAAGTACATCGCAGACAGCACTACCAGATCCGCCGCACAAACCCCTATCCTGTCCAGTAACAGTCCTGTGCAACGATATACAAATTGTGATGAAAAAGCTGCAGTATGCTGTGTATCGCGGCGAGGTGTACAAGCTAGCGGCCAAATCGCAGTTCACGTTCCAGTATCTGTGTACCATGAAAACGTTCCTCCACAGCCTAATGGGAAACCAAGCGTTCAAAGACCGTCTGGTCCAGCATATTCAACGTGTTCTGCCCATACTAAGCGAGCCAGAAAGCTCTTTCATACGCCAAATTAAGATTGACAGAGACCTGATCGAAGTACAAGACGGGTGGTTTTGGAGCTTTTCCTCTGGGTCGTTCGTCCAAGGGATTATCTCAGAATCTCAGGTGAGAAGAATACACTGGACTGTTTTAACATTTAAATAAGAAGATACAATCAAATTTTCAAACCCAATCTTTACGATCTGTAGCACTGTCTGATGTGCTTTTGTTTTGGCTCTTTTCAACAGAAGGGTCTCACAACTCCACGCGCGTTTGTGGACTACGACCGACTCAAGGACCCGGAGCCAAGATATTTTGAGGCAATCCTAAGGAACAGCCTAACAGAAGATGAAATTCGGCAGTTTTGTGCAGATTTCCTGGCGTTGTTCCGTCCCAAAGAACACAAACAGCCTGTGCTGTGTGCTATTGGCTCAGCTGACAGCGGAAAGACCAGCCTCTTCTCACCTGTTTTTCAGATCATTCCCCTAAGCCGAATTGTTCGCGTCACGAAGCAAAAGAGTTTCAACAAGGCTATGATCGACAACCTGACAGAGGTTATCTTCCTAGACGAGGCATATGCCACCCTGCTCGACATAGATGACTGGAAAATCATATGTCAAGGGGGCTTCACGTCGCACGACGCGAAGTGGAAAAAGGCTCAAGGTTTCCATTGCACTGCGACCATGTACATAACTTGCCAGGTGGAAATGGATTTTGGTGCAGCTCACAATCAAGCTATGGACAAACGCCTGCGCAAGTACCACTTCAAGAGTCTTCCTCGTGTCGAACCTGAAGCAAACAAGTGGCTGAGGAAACATGCTATGGATTGCATTGTGTGGGCGCACAATATCGTAGGAGACAGCCCGAGCAGTCAGGCCAGTACAATGCCCACTGTGCACGAAAGTGGTATGCCTGAGGAGGAGTTGCGCAACATTTTGAGCGTTTCTTTAATAGACGAAGAAGTCGACGAAACCGCCCAGGGCGATTGTAGACGAGAACAGAGTTGCGGCCTTCTGACAGAACCGCAATCCCGAGAAGAAAGCTCTGAAGAGGACGCCATTGAAGATGTCGGCGATTCCGATGAAGACGAGACCCTGACGACCTTGAAAGCTAGGCTGGCACAATGCTCACCTGGCTCTCTACGTCACCGCCAACTGAGCCACACGTTAGAAAGTCATCTCGCTGAAAAGGAAAGGCTGAAAAGGGTTGAAGAAAGGTGCTATAAGAAGAGGCAACACTTCTTACAAACGAGGGGAGTGTCGGTGGAGCACGTGTCGTTGCTCCCGCACGACCATAATCAGCCGCTGCCCACACCGATTCGAAGGGACCTCGCTGCCTTTCAAGAAGATCAGGAACAGGTAAGGATCAGAACAGCATTTGGGAAGCCGTGGCTTTTAGCTATGGAGAAGGAAATGGCTGAGCAAAGCGAAAGAATGAAAGATCCAAGAGACGAAGAAGAACGAAGAGTGATGCAAAGTCTCCTGGAAATCAATTGCGAAAAACTGCGCTGTTATCACGAGCGTCATGGAACGCTGAAACTACCGGCTGCCCTGGCAGAACGCAAGAGGCTCTGCCTTAGCAACGAGCTGGTAGACCGTTCTTGCGTGAATTTCATACGAGACCTGTTCTCTCCGCTGCCAGTGAGAGTCTCCCCACCCAGCCAGCGTCCAGCAAATCTGCCTGCCAGAAGCAGGAGCTCAGACGAAGACGACGAAGAATGTTGGTCGGCGGCACCAAAGACACCAATGTACATTCCGAATGACGACGTGGAAGCTATCTGTCCACCGTCCCCAGGCATTGCTCGAGCTCACAACCCTGTAGCAGCTACGTCAGTGAAGAGGCCGCACTTTCAAAGCCAGGCGCATCCATCCAAGAAGCAAATGACGCTGACTCGTTTTATGCAGACTAGTACGCAACCGTAGATTGGTAGTTTCATGGGCTTGTAATAAGACAGCTTGCGTGCGACTTATTCTTTCTATGTTCATATTTGCACATGTATTAGTGTGTGCATTGTTAAGGAATACCACGTTGCGCTTATGCTACGTTTGACTATTTTGCACACGATGTGAATTAAAGGAAAAATATTATGGCTATTAGTTACATTAAGAGATTATAGTTCTTGAAAGCACTGTGAACTAGACAGTCGTTATGCTACAGTGATATTGACAGTGGCGATAGGCCAGTTCCAAAAGAATATAACATGTTTGTTGAGTTTGCTGTCATCTGGAGACAGGAAGATGCATTTACAATAAAGCAATTGATTTTTGTCTGTTTTGTGTACAACAAACTCTGCTTACACCCATCAGCTTTGCATTGAAAGTCAGTGTCCACACTTTTCCAGTCTCTTTATCAAACTAGCGACATTTTCATTCCGACCCTTTTCTTTAGCGAGTCCGCCGTTCTTCCGTCTTGAAATGCGAAATCGGAATCTCTCAAAATAGCTGTCCACTGTCCAAACCCGTGCTTAGTTATCCCTTCCTTCAGAAAATCATCCTCTTCTTTCGTGAATTTTAAAACATGACGAGTTTTCCTCTGAAGGTGCAAGTTTCTCTTAGGCAGGGTATCCTTTATGGGGGTCGAGCTGTTTTTATTCTGAGCTGTCTCAACTGAAGGCCCGGAGCTGGACGTTGAACCGCCAAGTCTTGCGTGTACGTCATCGTCTACCTCGGAACCCTTGGTACCTTGAAGTTTTTGAAGACACTCGTGACCCTTCAGGGCAACTTCTCGCGATCGTTGCTTTTGATAGTGAACTTTAGCAACCGCAGAACTGTGTTTCTGGTCCTCAGACAAAAACCTTTGCTCTTCGCTAGTGAGCTGATTGAGGCTTTGCGTTTCGACGATTTGGCGATAACGTGTGGGAGGAATGTATTTTCCAATTGCATCAAAAACCAGTTTGCTCATAGTTTCGCCCAGTTTGCCATGCTGACCTCCATTTCTGGTGACGAGAACGAAATCACACTGGGGCTTAAGCAACGGTCTAACGTTCGAGATGTAGCCGTTAAGAACGTGCATGTTTGCGTCGGTCAGAATCAAAGAATCGAAGCCATATTTTCCAGCCGTCTTGAACGTTTTCTGATCGATAAATCCACCGTTTTCCTTAGCTGTGGCAATCATGTCCACCGTCAAATATTGGTACGTCATGGGCCGCGATCCCTTCACCTTGATGAACAGATACATGGCTACAAATTTTGTGGCAAATGTTAGGTCTGAGGGGTTCACTTGGGCTGGACTGGTTTTGCACATTTTCACGGTATTTTCGTAACGCGGCAGATGAAATTTCACCACCTCCAATAACTCCTCCATTGTTGCCCAGTGCCCTCTTGCTTCCAGAGTCTCGATGTCTAAATCTCGTGTCCACTGCAATCTCATCATCTTTGCAACTGTTTTTCGGGCTCTCTTGAGGTACAACTCTGTCGTAGAGAACTTTCTTAGAACTGCTTCTGATGCGCCATGAAGTTTTCTGAAGTCGATCAATTCAGAAATAGCATCTATGTAGCCCAAACGCCCACCATGACCGAGCTTACATTCATCTTGTAAGTAGTCGATAAATTTAAACAACAGATTTGGAGAACACAAACTAAAGTCGACCACTTCAAACGTTAACTCCTCTTCATCTTCACAGCAAAATCTAAGAAACTTGAAGCACCTTGTCACTATCTGTTGAGCGGCACGATCTTTCTTACAACCGTCAGCACTTCCTGTCAACCATTTCGTGAATACTTCGCCAATGTTACATGATAATGGAAATGAAGAAAGTAACTTCACGTTGTGCTTTGTGGTCTCGCTTGTCTCATCTTCATTTCTTCCAATCGTCAGCGACTTTGTTACTTGTTTAGAATCGGGCCTTTCGTCAAAATAAAAGAACCAACTGTGTTTACTGCTAACGTGTTTTCTACAGCCTCTCTGACTTTGAAATCCATCGTGTTCACACTCTTGTATCGGGCAATGGTAAAAGCTGTCTGCTTCATTCTTTTCCAAGTGAAGCCGCTTTGGTTTGGGTGATGCTCCTTGGACATCTGACCAATTGACTTTGCACTTCTTGCTCATTTTTTCCCTTTAAACAACATGTGGCTAGCACAATCGCCTTTAAATCTTAGCCGAAACAAAAGGACGTTTCAACTTGCCAAAACATGCCCTTGCTTGCCCACACTCATTACTATTGTGTAAAATTCATGACAGTGAGATACAACCCAAACTTGCCCAGGCAGGTCTGTACACGCCTATTCAGTGACACAATACATAGTTAACGGATCGATAAATCGGAACAATAAAGTCCAAAACTTGTTCCTAATGACCAATTTCGGAACAATATATTCCATTCACAGATAGCAAAATCGGAATAACACAGTCTTTCTTTATTAATTTCGGAACAATGTGTTCCACGCACAAATAGGAACTCGGAACAAAACAGACCTAATTTATCAAGTTAGGAACAATGTGTTCCATGCACAAATAGGAACTCGGAACAATACAGACCCAATTTATCAAGTTAGGAACAATGTGTTTCATGCACAAATAGGAACTCGGAACAAAACAGACCCAATTTATCAAGTTAGGAACAATGTGTTTCATGCACAAATAGGAACTCGGAACAAAACAGTCCTAATTTATCAAGTTAGGAACAATGTGTTCCATGCACAAATAGGAACTCGGAACAAAACAGACCCAATTTATCAAGTTAGGAACAATGTGTTCCATGTAAAAAAAGGAACTCGGAACAAAACAGTCCTAAATCACTCATTTGGGAACAATTTGTTCCACTTGCAGTTGACAACTCGGAACAAAATGTTCTTGTCTTACCTTACAGTGAACGCTATGTTCCTACTCTGTAAAAAGCTGGTCCTCTTAAGGTTAATAGGAACACAAAAATGAGGAACACTCGATCCCAGAGGAACGTTCCTTTACAAATATCGGAACAGCCGAAAAAACTTAAAATTTGTGAAAAATAAACCAACAAGTTCAGCTTTAAAGCTAAAAAAGCATCTATTAAACGTTTAGGTAAAATAGAACCAAGCTTCAAAATCTAGAGCACTTTGATGTTCTCGAAGGCAGTAAAATAAACCCTGTAAAAATTTTGGGAAATGTGGAGGAGGAGGAGGAGGAGGAAATGCCCACACCAGGATTTGCACCGCAAACCCTTTCATCCGACTTCCAATTCCCTGGCTGAATCCTTACCACTGCGCCACCCTGTTATAATTCATCAATTGTGAGGGAATAGTGTCGTAAGTTAAAGAGAAAAAAGAAAATAAGTAAAAAGAGTTGAACTCATAGCCTCCCGCTCACAAGGCAGATATCGTCTCCACTGCGCCACACTGACAACTATAATATTATGGCGAAAATATTGAATTAATCGTTTTTTACCGAAGCTCTGGGTAGTTAAAACAGCAGGCTCAATTACGTTCCTAGCACAAACCTCATTTATTCTTATACTTTTATTTTTCTAGTAATTGCCTAATCGTAAGACTACAATACTTCAACCCAATGAATAAAACTAGCTATAAGCACACAAGTACGCATTGCGGACCTATTTTTCTGATTGCGAAGGCTCTATATAAGGGAATTATTTTAAATTGGTTGTTGTTGCATACTTCAATCACAGAGGTTTGCAAGTGACCGGAAAGTAACAAATAAGCACAATCTGCGATCATGATCGCGTATCTCATTCGTAAAATTCTAACATAGCTTTAAGGCTTAGGAAACTAAAACAAATTAAAGAAATAACACTGAGGTTGAGGCACGAATAAACAATTTCTTTTGTTTTAGTAAGGTTTTTTAGAATTGACCCACTACCACTAACTTTAAGAAATATGCAGCCATACCAGTTCTATGCTAGACCATGATGCACCAGTGCATGAGATAAGGTAAATGGTCATATTTAATGCTAACCTGCAATGTCTATTGACATCCCTTGTGGTTTCAAATCCATTAGCGTCATGAGCCGTTCAATTTCTTCAAACGTCAAGGGGTTACCTGTCACGGAGAGCTTTTCAAGACGATGTAAGTCCACGATATATTTAAAGACTTTTTTCATTTTGTTGTTCCTCAATTCCAGCTCCTCTAGATTTTCCAGATTTTTCATTTTTTCCGGTAGTGTTGAGAGTTCATTGTCATTCACAAACAAGTGCGTCAGGTTGATCAGAGTAACAACAACTTCAGGAAACTGTGTTAGCTTGTTGTGGTTCAAATTCAGCTTTGTAAGGTTTGACAGGTTACTTGTACTACGTGGTAACTTTGCGAGCTCATTGTATGAAAGATTCAGTATTTCCACCTCCGTCATCAGTTCTGTGACAGCGTATGAAATCCTTAACAATCTCTTCCCTTCCAGATTTAAAGCCCTGCTATCTTTACGAATTGTCTCCGTTAAAGTAAGTTCCCTCTCCAACTGGTGCGCTACAAAAAAAATAATAATAATTTCTCATTCAGTTGTTTTAGATAAAGGTTTCTTTTGTCAATTTAGGACTCAGCTCTCTCTGATGTGCGGTATCAAAACTGCAAAACCGAAACATGCATTGTCAATAATGCCTCAGTACTATTTAAATCCTTACTGGACACGAGGAAACCATGTCAGCGGTTTAAGCTTAAGCAGCAGAATATTAAAAGCAATTGCGCCGCACCAGCAATGTGGTGTTCGCCAAAGATATGGAACAGCGACCCAGGACAAGTGTCAGACTTTACAATGCTTTTCACATCCGGGCCTTACAACAATGACTCCTTGCCATCAATCCAAAGAATATCTGAAGGAATTGGAGAAATGGTACAAGCAAAGCAGTCTTAGAAGACTCTGTTGAGGTTAAGGACGCAGGATAAGGATGCGTTTAACACTACACTTTTCGCCAACTCACAAAAGAGCTGGAGCACAGACATAAGTCAAGGGTGGTACAACTTTAAAAGTCACAGGTTAGGCTGTACTGAAATTTTATAATTTGGCTAGTGACACACCTTGCATACAGTGGCTACGCCCGCATTACGAGCGGCAGTCAAAAACAAGCTGCCCTTAAAATAGTCTTTTTCTTCGTAGTTAACAAAAATAGAGAGAATGGCAAGGTTGCTTTGGCCTCTTCTCAAACTTCACTCGAGAACCTTAAGTTTAAGGTATCAGTATACTCCAAAATTGACCATTTTTCAAAAAAATTGTTTTTCGCTTTTTCCGATAAATCTTATTGCGATCTTTCATTTTAAAAAAAATTATATGAAAAAAGATTGACTCTAAGCAGTTATGAACGAAAAACCCTTCTTTGCATTACCTCTAACTGATAGCTGTCAACGGGTTGTCACGAGAAGTACATAAAAAGTTGCGTGACAGATTGCCGCGTAGTACGATTGCCTACATTTGTGTTTGGTAGTCGACGAGCTGTTCTGAGTGTTCTCCGTTTGTAGATTGTTGATTTGAGCTTAAATATGTCGTCGATGTCTTCACTTGTCCATTTGCAAGTGCGAAGAAATTACTACATAGCAAAATGCCAGGGCAGAAATGTTTCCAAAACAATCGATCAGAATTGGACCGATGTTTTAGCTGGCCAGCGACAAAGGCTCCTGCTACGAGCAGGAGCAGTTTCTTGCACTGGACGAGGAAGATATTTGACATTCTCTAAGCATTACTTCCTTGGCGCCGTCCGAAGAGGTCACGGTAACATATCAACTCAATCGAAATCTCGTGGGTTTCCTTTATGTTGTTTACGAGTGCGCTCTTTCATTGCCTACGGCATCTCCAAGCAAATGCGTTATACAGATCGAAAAGAAGAAACAGAACCGAAAAATATTTTCTTACTAACCTGGGTACACGAGCGGTGGAATTCAGATCTTGCAAAGGATATATCCCGCCGGAGGCAACATTTAAAGGGGTAACCCGAAAACACTGGCCCCCGGTCCGCGGATCCTCACTACGGACCGGGTCTGCGGACTACCTATGGACCAGTCCACGTACTACCCCTACAGACCCCCTCTAAGGACCACCCCCAAAATAGAATAAAAACAAAATCGTGTCGGCGAAATTTCAAACGTTACATTGTGCAAATATAACAGACTTGGGTTCAGGCTCGGGCGCAAGTTATATCATTACACATTGCCATTTCCTTCGGTGTGGCCATTCAGTATATGAAAGACCGGGAAGCCTCCGGGTAGCCTCAAGAAAACCTCTGGGAAGCCTCGAAATTTGTGCTCTTTCCCCTCTGCCATTTTGTTTAGCCCATTCTCCCGTGGGTTCGTGAACTCGTTCCAGGCTTCACAATCTGCTCAGCGGAATTACAGATACAAACAAGCTTAAAAACTCAAAAACACATCTTATATAGCCAGATTGAGCCACGAATGGAAGGTTACAACTTTCGTTCTTTTTGCCATCGGCATCTCCTTACACTGAAAACAGCTTTTAGGCATTTTTTTTGGGGGGGGGGGGAGGGGGTGTTAAAACCCAAGTCTCTTAAATTTGCACAGTTTAACACTCGAAATTTCGCCGACACGATGAATCTATTAGACAACCCATAAGTGAAATCTATATTTATTATCTTTACACTATTTTGGGGTGGTCGGTAGAGGGGGTCCGTAGGGGTAGTCCGTGGACCGGTCCGTAGGGTAGTTAGCGGACCCAGTCCGTAGTGGGGGTCCGCGGACCGGGGTCAGTGTTTTTGGGTTACCCACATTTGAGCCCCCTTTGTAATTGATACGAACTCCATTGGTAAAGTAAAATGAGCCTTCACTTTATTGATCAAGGCGTCATTATTTTCACACCTTTTGTGTAATTATCTCATTGCACCGCAAGAACGCCCTCAAGTATATTTTCCGAGTGAGGCACACCTTTTGAGTTCGTTTCCAGCGAGTTTTTAAGGTTTTTCGCTGAAATTTGGAGAGAATGTTGTCCGATAAACAGGCAAAAAAAAAAAAAAAAAAAACAGGTGTCGGGAAATTTTTAGTTTTCGCTTCTTCCAAAAGTTATGACTATTTTAGTGAAGAGAATGCATGTTTTATCAACTTTCAAAGTTTAACTGCGTGTCAAAAACAAACCCGACAAAAAATTATTCTCAACTCCGTTTTTTAAAGAAAGGTGTCAAGAAGACATAGCGATGTCAATCCTGTCCTCTCGCTCAAACCCGATCGGAAACGAACTTGATTAGTGAACCTCTGTACTTTGGGAAATAGAGCGCCATATGCGCTATATATTTTTTTTATATTATCTTAATAAATATACTTTCGTAATCTACAATTCTTAAACTTTCAGAAAATATATACTTTACTGGAGTTTTCGTCAAATGTCCGACCGTAAAGCGGCGCAAACGAATGATGGTTGTTTGGGGTATACTGATACCTTAATTTGACGAGGAGCAACATATTTTGCTCAGAATAGCACAACTAATATGCTATCTGGCGACACTCGGTGAGTTAAGTGGCAGTCCCGCTAAAAGCGGTCCACTCGACTTCGGGACCAAAAATAATTTTCCTTCATTTTTTGTCAGTGAAAAGGGTTTGACACATATATATAAAAAAGCAATTTATTATTCTCCAATTCTTTATTTTTGCTTTGCTACGAGCCAAAATTGAATTTTGGCCGAACTGAGGTTGCCGACCGTGATCAGAAAGGTAAAATTCACCGATTTTGTGAAGCGTGCTACGTCGCCTAAAACGCAGCTCACGGAATTTCGTTTTCATGCGAATTTTAAGGTACATTCATTACTTTGACTGACGAAATATGGAAACTTTTCGAAAAATTCTAAGCTTACCAGCGAGGCTGGAAGACACCCTACTCCGAGGCCTTTGATCAACTACTAAAATTTAGCCAAATTTGACGGGGAAAATCTCAAAAGTTGGGTCTAAATGAAGCCTAAAATGCACATCACAGTAAGTTTCATACCTTAATAAACCGTTCTATAAGTTCAAACCGGTGGGTATCTCCTTGGATTGCACGCGAGAACGGATTAAAATCTGCCACAGTCAGTATGTTTACAGAGGTATCGCTCGTGTCAAAGCTCATTTGCATAACCCTAACATCCGGTGAAAATACGTCTTCTTCCGATCAGGTTCGTTTGTTGACCTTCTAAGTAGTGGCAAATAGCTTCCTTTAATACTTGTGTACACCCTAGATCCAGTTTTGAGGTGAAGGTTGCGTTAAAGTTGATCAATTCTCAAGACTTGCGAGACTCCAAAAGTAAATAATGGCGCCGGTCTGCAGAAATTAACCGTAGCCGTCGTCCTGACCCTTCAATAAATTCTGCCGCAGAGGTAGCACTAGGAGAAGAAGAAAATCGTAAGTTTTCGTTTACCGTTTAATGGCAACTGAATCCTGTACTACTGCCAAGACTACTGGGAGCTTGAGGGCTATATGCCCGAATTTGAGGAACAACAACAACGAACACTTGCCGGTTGCATCGCTGGGAAATGAACCTGAATGAACACGACACGCTTGAATGGAACTATGTTTTGCGATGAATGATGGGCTTTACTTCTGTTTTATGCTTGATTCCTGTCTTTTAGTATCTTGCAGAGCGCATAAAATAACCTTCGGGATCCGTTTATCGGACCGTTTATACAACGAAAGCTGACGAGCTTCGTCAAAATGTCACACAAGTTGTAGCGTGACCAATTACCCGGGAGGGGGGTACTCCCTTATATGGGCTATATAGGT
Source organism: Orbicella franksi (assembly GCF_964199315.1). Taxonomy (NCBI): domain Eukaryota; kingdom Metazoa; phylum Cnidaria; class Anthozoa; order Scleractinia; family Merulinidae; genus Orbicella; species Orbicella franksi. The sequence goes on along the minus strand of NC_138152.1, from coordinate 10,241,242 downwards.
ATCTGTATGTGAGGCCCGAAAGGGTAGGGTTTTTCAGCCGTTTGGGTCATAAATAGGGTATCGATTTTGGCCATTTTGGTTATAAATTGGGTATGGCTTTAGCACTCTAGTCTTGAATTGGGTATGTTTCTTAGCAGAAGCTACTTTTTCATCATTATCAATAAGACCTTCAACAAAAGCCCTTCATAACGTATGTTTAGGGAAACTGTGTCAGCCGCAACGGTCAAAAATAGGCTATCGAATTTTTGGTCAGGTCATAAATAGGGTAGCAAAAAACGCAGATTTTGGTCATAAAGAGGGTAAGGGCTTTGGGAAGTGGGCCGCAGACCCCCACTTAACTTTTCTGGAAGTAGCCCCCTGGACCAATTACCAGGGGCCGAGGACAAATCCCCTACCCCGCGCGCGCCGATCACTAGATTTGGCAAGATTTTCTCATTTCAATATTGATAATGAAAAAGCCACCCATTAATTTTTTGGACTAGTGCAATCTTTTCAGCATGACCGATCGACGACAATCATTGCACCTTTTCAATTTTTATCTACCTTTCCTCAGAAAATATAAGGAGTTGCTAACACATGAGGGCGGAGGAAGCAGACATGGACCTAAAATTCACTTTTCCTTTCCAGTTATCAGCCGTTCGTTTTTCATAGAAAACACAATGGAAGAAAATCAAAAGATGGGACCAAGAAACCTTCCAAAAAAACGTCCACATCGAAGCGCATGCAGATGTTGAAAGGCCGTTTTCTCACTTTCTGTTTATAGGACTACTAACCTTCCCGTTATGAAGGGCTTTTGTTGAAGGTCTTATTGATAATGATGAAAAAGTAGCTTCTGCTAAGAAACATACCCAATTCAAGATTAGAGTGCTAAAGCCAGACCCAATTTATAACCAAAATGGCCAAAATCGATACTCTATTTATGACCCAAACGGCTGAAAAACCCTACCCTTTGGGGCCTCACATACAGATACCTATATAGCCCATATGAGGGAGTACCCCTCGTGGGTAATTGGTCACGTTACAACTTGTGTGACATTTTGACGAAGCTGGTGCAGCTTTCGTTGTATAAACGGTCCGATAAACGGATCCTGCAGTTTATATTATACGCTGTGCAAGATACTAAAAGACAAGCATCAAGCATAAAACAGAAGTAAAGCCCATCATTCATCGCAAAACATAGTTCCATTCAAGCGTGTCGTGTTCATTCAGGTTCATTTCCCAGCGATGCAACCGGCAAGTGTTCGTTGTTGTTGTTCCTCAAATTCGGGCATATAGCCCTCAAGCTCCCAGTAGTCTTGGCAGTAGTACAGGATTCAGTTGCCATTAAACGGTAAACGAAAACTTACGATTTTCTTCTTCTCCTAGTGCTACCTCTGCGGCAGAGTTTATTGAAGGGTCAGGACGACCGCTACGGTTAATTTCTGCAGACCGGCGCCATTATTTACTTTTGGAGTCTCGCAAGTCTTGAGAATTGATCAACTTTAACGCAACCTTCACCTCAAAACTGGATCTAGGGTGTACACAAGTATTAAAGGAAGCTATTTGCCACTACTTAGAAGGTCAACAAACGAACCTGATCGGAAGAAGACGTATTTTCACCGGATGTTAGGGTTATGCAAATGAGCTTTGACACGAGCGATACCTCTGTAAACATACTGACTGTGGCAGATTTTAATCCGTTCTCGCGTGCAATCCAAGGAGATACCCACCGGTTTGAACTTATAGAACGGTTTATTAAGGTATGAAACTTACTGTGATGTGCATTTTAGGCTTCATTTAGACCCAACTTTTGAGATTTTCCCCGTCAAATTTGGCTAAATTTTAGTAGTTGATCAAAGGCCTCGGAGTAGGGTGTCTTCCAGCCTCGCTGGTAAGCTTAGAATTTTTCGAAAAGTTTCCATATTTCGTCAGTCAAAGTAATGAATGTACCTTAAAATTCGCATGAAAACGAAATTCCGTGAGCTGCGTTTTAGGCGACGTAGCACGCTTCACAAAATCGGTGAATTTTACCTTTCTGATCACGGTCGGCAACCTCAGTTCGGCCAAAATTCAATTTTCGCTCGTAGCAAAGAAAAAATAAAGAATTGGAGAATAATAAATTGCTCTTTTATATATATGTGTCAAACCCTTTTCACTGACAAAAAATGAAGGAAAATTATTTTTGGTCCCGAAGTCGAGTGGACCGCTTTTAGCGGGACTGCCACTTAAGAGCGAGTCGCCGGACACGCCGGGGAAAGCTGATTTTCGGCGCCAAATTAAAAGCTTGGAGACACAAAATTTTGCATATTTTTCACTTGTTACAATCTGCTGTGGCTTTCGAAGTTATAGTTTTCTTTATGTTAATATTCAACGCTGTCTCTAGTGAGAAAAGTTTGCCGACTTCAAAGCCTTTCCTGTTAACAAACATTGACATCGACAATGGTTTTCCCCGGTCCTGCTGAATCCTGATTGGTCAATTCAAATTAATAAAATAAATCACTTTATTACAGTATAAAAGTCTTTAGCACGACTATGCTAATTAACGACACTGAAATGAGTAAACAAATATTGTGAATTGAACAGAAATATGTTAAAAATCCAAAGTGGCGGGAGACTGAGCAGTTGGCTAATTACAAAGCGTGGAAGAGTTGAATCTGGGACCACCAAACACAAATCCATCTAGTGGAAGGGAGGAAATTTGAACTGAGGACCTCCGGATGACAAAAAAGTGCCAACCTACTTCACGCCAACTTCACGTCCTGAACTAATAACAAATGAGCGGAAACAAGTTTTAACCGATTTGAAAGCGAATTGGTGTCCTGACTGACTATTAAGGAAGTGTCTCAACAATAAAACAAACCCAGACAGTCACAGGAGAGGGCACTGGGGTTTGCGGTGCTTCCTTATGTTAAGGGTGCATCTGATCGTTTGGGTTGCGTCCTCCAAAAATTTCACATTTGACTATCTTATAGACCGCTAAGAACATTACCCCATAAAACGCCCAAGGACCGACCAACGATCAACCAAGTCCTAGGGATCGTATTGTGAGGAGAGAAAATTAGATGATTAAGTACGTTTTGCATATTCGCTTTCGCTATGAGAAAATATGGAAATCCAACATAGATATATTTGTTTTAGTTCGTTTTGCGTTTCTGAGTTACAGGTTACTGTTCCAGTTCATTGACCGTACCAAACACCTGCTGTTTTGTGTAAGATCATAACTGTAGTTAGAACCGAACTGTAATTACTACCTGCGATAGTCTTTTGTTAAACTGTTATCTACCTGTATTGTTTTGAAAGTTATTAATCTTGTAAACCTCGAATTCCGTTATAGCCAATCGAGCTTTCGGAAATGTATTAGATAATGTTTAGTTGAGAATTTTTAGTAGCTTTACGTAATCCTTTGGAATCGTGTTTTCGGCTTAAATAAGCCTGCCTTGTAAACTATTCTTTGGTTACGTTCTGGTTATAGTCGGGTACGTTCCGAGTACCTTAGTGGATTAAACTCTACTGTTGGACCCAAGAACTGTGTATTCTCTGTCTTCCCGTTGGATTGTTTTGCTGTAACAGATCCCGAGTCCTCTAGGAGTCTGACAAACTCCGTCGCTGCAAGCGTGTTCCCTCTGGATTGTTGTAACAAGGATAACACCCGTAAGCGGCCCCAAAAACCTGTTATCACAGTATACAAAGTGAGGTGCTATAACTGTTTCTTCGCCTAGATTATGGAGAATACTCGTAAGCGCTCGTGAAGCTCGCAAGGAGCAAAACATGCGAGCAACAGCGAATCAGCAAATAAACAACGTACTGAGTCCAGGGATAAACAACTGATAGATGCCTGGGTCTTCGAACGCGGTGTGACCAAATACCACAAGACGAGTTACATGTAGGAGTTAGGGCCACGATGACCTTAACGAGGGTAAAACGTTCCCTCGCGCTTACGCATCTCTAATTCAAATTAAAAACGACAGCACACAGGTTTGTAGCACAAGCAGTAACGAACCTTTTAACATTGTAGCCATGATGAAGGTGAACAGAAGTTACCAAAAATTTAGTAAAACAAAACCAGATCGTTTTATAACTCACCTACTGTTAAGAACAACTTTTCCACATTCTCACCGGTTAATGCTGACACTTCCATAAATAGATCCACATCATTGTCATGTGCACAAGACTGACCATCCTAGACAGTCAAATTCAAGAAACAAAACCCTGTTCAATGAGCTGAACCTGTAGTTTCAGTAGCCTAGGAGGGAAACTGGATTTACACAGGTACACTGTACACAGATAACCATAGGGCGCCGTTTGTAATGATCAATTATTTATTCTACTTTTGGTCGTTTATATTTTCGTGATAACTTGGTTTATTTATGATTATTCATTACTGACCACCCATTTACAAACAGGTAACGAATCCTGCAATCTGATTGGTTTTCAGCGCGGTCCGGATTTTTCTAAATCTCTACCCACGGTCTTAAACTTTTGTCTTCCACTTTACAAGATAAGGAAAAATAAATAAGTTATTTAACGGCTTACAGTCGGTCCGTATGGTGAAAATCTGTGACCTCGGCCTTGAAAATGCTGCCCCACGCCGAATATGCTGTCCTTTGCTACTTGAATAACGATCAATAGATTATAAGAAAAAACTCTTCCCTGATGATGGTGTATCAGTTCTTCAACAGATATGGCTTCTCTAATTGCTCTTGTAACGGCTGTACACAACCTCGCGTTCTGACCTGATCCGTACGCCATGTTTACTCAACCGCGGAGATCAAACTCTACGCAAACACTAAGCGCCTTCTTTATGTTACAATACTGCTGAGCGACATTTGAGCCCATCGAGTTGACACTAAGGTTATTTCAAATAACCAATTTCATAAAATTGAATTTGGCTATTTGAAATAATAGCGTTAACATCGTTCAAAACGTAAACAGGACAGGCCAAAGGGTTTTTAGTTGTAAGATACCCAAAAAAAAGGTTCAGGGGATACGATGGTAAAAGTTTCAACACTGAAACGAAATAATGGTTTAATTCGTCAAATAAATATCCGAGTAACGACCTCAGTAACGCCACAATGGTTTTATCTAATAATTAATATAAGCAACACAAAACTGGTTCTGACAAATAACCAAATAACGCAAGATTGGTTTTATCAAATAACTAAATAGCGCAACATTGGTTTTATCAAAAAACAAAACCATATAAGAATGGTTTTATGACAAACCAATACATAGATGAATCGTTTTATGAAATAACCAAATGTTGTACGTTGGGTTTTAACAAATAACCAACTGTAGTAAAACCTTTTCTTTGTGTGAAAAGGGACGGTCAGTAGTGAATTGTGATAAAAAAAAAAAAAAAACCAACACTAATTTTAAAAAAAACCAACGGATAAACACTGAGATCAATCGAAAAACGACCGAAAAGTAAAATAAATGAAAAATTTACAAACGGTGCCTCATATATAACTGGAAGCGAGGAAAATAAAACTCTGAGCAACGTCTAGCAAGTCATAGAGTTTATTGTGTGGAAGACCAAGAAGTGCGCGATGAAAATGAGAACTCTGTGTCTATATTTGCCGTGGCAGATCGCAGGTAGAAATCCTGTAATGGAACTTGATACCGATTAGCTAGGAAACTTATTAGAGTAAATATCAGACCGATGTAATGCAATGTATGTGCAAATTAATATAACGGATCTACTGAAGAACTTGTATCCCTACGGTGTGACAGAATTGGATTTGATAATATAACTGCAGATTTTACACCTGACGTAAAGCTATGGCTACAAACACAAGTTACCTCAAACGTCACCTTCCTGTCGCTAACAAGATCTGCTTTGTTTCCTGCAAGTGCTTTGAAAATATTTGGACTGAACTCACTCCGACATTGGTCAAGGCATTCCCTTGCAATTCGAAGCGAATCTTGCTGTGTTATGTCATACACAATAATAACAGCATCCGCACTGATCACGCCAAGACTATAGCTAAATCTTCTAATGCCAGGAGTGTCTCTTATTGCAAGGTACACTGCTCTGTCATGATCGAGATAAACTTCCCTTGACCAAATGCGATCTAGAAACAGTTAAATTAAAGTGGAAAAGATCTAATAAGTCAATATTAATTCAACTCGTTATATAAAATATGGTGGGGTCAGAATATCTCATTAGTCGAACTCGGAAGATAAAACTGAAGGAGTATCGGCTCAAGATCGCGACAGTACAGACCGAGCGCAGTGAGGTCCATACCAAAAAATGAAAGACCGATATTTTCCTAGTATGGTACCAAGCAAACTTGGTTAATAAACGATTTACTAAAAATGTCATAATTACTCGGGCTTCCGTAGGAAAGCCCGAGTCTTAAAATGCTAGCGTTTTGGTCGCCAAAAGGGGTGTCATGGTCCCAGGCGTTCCATGCGTAGACCATGGAAACTGGGGACGAGAAAGGCGAAATTGCTCGTTCTTCGTGACAGAATGCGGTGTTTTGCGAAGAAAGTTTCGGCAAGAATCGCGCCCTATACATTCATTTCACATACAAAGATGTCGATCGTTTTCAGAAAGGGTCGGTCCACGAATTATACTGCTTGAAAACCAGGCAGGTAAGCAAAGTTCACGCTCGAAACGTTCTCGTGAGATAACAACTGAGCCGATTGCGGTATGAGTTCAATCTACGAAACACTGGCAAAAAATAGGTAGTCAATGACGGTATGTGGCTACTGCTGTTATTATTTAGAACATTGCAGTAAAGCAAATCATATTGCAATAAAACGAGCTAAACAGGAAAACGTTTTTGGACTCGTAGCTCATTAAAAACATGCGACTTGTTTCTTGCACCGCGCAAAATATATCGATCTCCAAAGTTGTAAAGATAAGACTTCCGGTAACTTGAATTAAATATCTTACCTCCAAGTTAGTTGGCTTTCTAGTAGGGTGCAAGAAAAAAAAATAACGTGTGAATTTGGAGGCACATTGTGCAGGAGAATTAAACCTTCGATTGTGCGGGGAATTGTGCGGGATTATTGACGAATCAATGTTCTTGCCAAGTCCTAAGGAAAATCTGCATTGACGTTAGTTTAGCCAGTTATTTCACCAGTAGTTCAAATATATTTAGCAGTCTTGGCAATCGCCAATTCTTTAAGAAAAACTCTGTCTGACTGCAAAAGAAAATCATGTTGCGTGACATGAACTAGACGAGCATGAAACCAAAATAAATAGCAAAACAGAATGCCGCATCTTCCTTTATAAATGAGAGTCCTTTTTAAAATACTCCTGCCTTGATTCAATAAAAATATGTAGCTTGAATATTTCTTCATAAACTGCGTTAAGGTTCGCAAATTCTGGGAAGTTATCCGCAAAATACCCCGGGCAAAATACACAACTTGAAAGTTTATGCAAATTATGTGCAATGCAATTTGCGCCTAGTCACAGGACTGTTGTTTTCGCGAAGGAGTTTACCATGATTCGTTTTGGCTCTCTCGAAAGGGATTATTCGCTCTCCAAAGGACAAACTTCGTACAATTTCTGCTAGCATGAGCAAAATAATCGCCATAAATTGTAAAAAGACCTCGAAAATTCTTTGCAAACAACTTCCCAATCAATGCGTAGACAGCTGTGCTTCATTCTTGAACCAAAATGGTTTAAACTCACAACTTGCGATAGGATGAGGAGGATACTCAACGAAGCAACTTGAATAGTAAATATCTAAGCGGAACTCTTGTGCTAAAATATCCTGATTTTTTAATTTGCTTTTATTATGTGCAATACGCGTTTTCGTATGGTACGATTTGATACTGTGGTACGAAGCCCGAGTAAACGCTCTTGGAGCGTCTAGTTGTTTAGAAAAAACCTCGAAAGGTAATATAGACACTAAACGACTGAAAATCAAAGGCCCTTTGGGCAGCCTCGTGTCACTTGTTTTAGAGTGCGAGGAAATCCACTACCAAACTAAACTAGTGCAATTTAAGCGGACTTCACGGCAGAATGTCCTGTCACTTAATTCTTCGTAGCCGGCTACGCAATACGTAGAAACTCATTAATTCAAACTGAAGTATATAATTTATTCATGTTACAAATAAATTGCGCATGCCCGTAGTCACCCATTTTCAGTGAAGGGCTCGATGTCCCAGGGTATTCTGCAGTTACTCCTGCAAGTGTAACGCTAGCTAAAGTAAACAGGAGCGCATTTTCACTTCCGGTAGTTTTACGAACACAATTCGATCTGGCACAATCTGGCCCTTATTGACAGTTATTTTTTGTTTTGTTTTGTTTTGTTTTACACCTGTTTGCTTATTTTCAGAAAGTGCGCATTATATGATAGTTTTGAATCGGCTCATTTCCATCTCTAGACTTTTTTTCATGTTAGAGTGGTATTTAGTTTTTTGAGACTTCAGCTTTTACGACCCTTTATCAACTAGCGAGACAATCTCAGTTAGTGCAGAGCGTAATTGATAGCTCTGGTACAGTAGTCCCATAAGTACTCACCCCTGCTCGGTTCACTTCCGGTTTGTGTCTACCTTGGTAGTCTGCTACGGCTTTTCCCCTTTGCAGTGTGTATGTTTCAAGGTTGTATTTTCATTCAAGGTCCAAAACTTACGCACAAATTAATTACTACTGGTGTTTTACGTTGATTTTCGTTCATTTCAAATTCAATAATACGCTGAAGCAGCAAACGTGACAATTTAGCTCTTCACGCCAACTTTGTAACTTGATACTTTTGTTTTCCTCGCAAAGGCATGTAATGTGACACCCTTGTTTTCTCCAAAACATACGGAAGATGTCCTTGTTTTTTGGAGATAAATGAAAGAAAGTTAGATATCTGATGTGGTGATGAAGAAACGGAACAGAAGCGATGTTGTTTTACTAAAAATGCAAATTTTTACCGATGAACAAGAACTAATTTAAATGTAAAAAAAATGTAAATGTAAATGTAATTTGTTTACCCACGGAGCACCAAGGAGTTCACAAGAACTCGTTCAGAAATGTCCGTGCATTCAAGGATCGAATTATCAGATAGTCACGAAATACCACTTTCTTTTTCTGTTGCCACTTTGTTGTTAACAATAAAACAATTCAAAATAAACACGCAACGATATTGATGGCTGAGAAGCATTTCAACGAAAAGTATTGAAGATAAACAGCGCTATTTGGCCGATATGAATGAGTCTCCCCAAAGACTGATTAAATCAATTTGCGCTTTCATTAGGTGCCACGGCGTCTGCAGCAACATTTGAGCATTTTCTTGGTTTCTTTTGTTACAAATTTACAATTTGCGGAGTATTAAAGCCACTAACTTGGGAACTTTTTGGTCTCTCTTACAGACACAATTAAGGCAAGAAATAAACAAGCCGCTAAGGAGAAGCAATACATTTGAATCCTGACAAGCACACTATTGTAGATTGAAAACAGCAGATGATATTTGTTGAACCGACCTGTTTGTAATTCTAAAAGCTACGCAGCCACAGTAACGTTTCACTTTTGCAATAAAAAGGGACAATTGGCGCTACCTGAAAAATAACTGCCGTCCTTGGTCACATGACATGATATATAAAATACCGCGTGGAAAGATAGTGTATAACACTAGCGATGCTAGAACGCATGCGTCTTACATGTTGAGCTCTACCATAAGGAAAACCACTCAACATTTGTGCATGATTCTGTATGCAATGTGTCCTTCACCTAATATAGGAGCCACGAACGCTAACTAATCTACGCATGCGTTTAGGACAAATTAGTTTTGTTCTAAGGAGAATGGTACCACAAGGAGAGCAAGGAGTTACCTGAAACAAATATATAGCTTTGCGATGTTCAATGCTAAGTGACGGCGACAAAATGTGTTTTACGTAGAGTACACATGTACCTTTCCCACCCTACCCCCATTACTTCCTTGCCTCTAGACTAATTAATTAATTGAAATTAATTAATTAAACAAACATTAAAGTTTACACCTTAGTGCCATAGTACTTTACACTAACTAGTGAGACAATCTCAGATAGTGCAGAGCGCAATTGATAGCTCTGATACAGTAGTCCCATAAGTACTCACCCCTGCTCGGTTCACTTCCGGTTTGTGTCTACCTTGGTAGTCTGCTACGGCTTTTCCCCTTTGCAGTGTGTATGTTTCAAGGTTGCATTTTCATTCAAGGCCCAAACATTACGCACAAATTAATTACTACTGGTGCTTTAAGTTGATTTTCGTTCATTTTAAATTCAACAATACGCTGAAGCAGCAAACGTGACAATTTAGCTCTTCACGCCAACTTTGTAACTTGATACTTTTGTTTTCCTCGCAAAGCCATGTAATATGAAACCCCTGTTTTCTCCAAAACATACGGAAGATGTCCTTGTTTTTTGGAGATAAATGAAAGAAAGTTAAATATCTGATGTAGTGATGAAGAAACGGAACAGAGACGATGTTTTACTAAAAATGCAAATTTTTACCGATGAACAAGAACTAATTTAATTATCAGATAGTCACGAAATACCACTTTCTTTTTCTGTTGCCACCTTTGTTGTTAACAATAAAACAATTCAAAATTAACACACAACGATATTGATGGCTGAGAAGCTTTTCAACGAAAAGTATTGAAGATAAACAGCGCTACTTGGCCGATATGAATGAGTCTCCTCAAAGACTGATTAAATTAATTTGAACTTTCATTAGGTGCCACGGCGTCTGCAGCAATATTTGAGCATTTTCCTGGTTTCTTTTGTTACAAATTTACAATTTGCGGAGTATTAAAGCCACTAACTTGGGAACTTTTTGGTCTCTCTTACAGACACAATTAAGGCAAGAAATAAACAAGTCGCTAAGGAGAAGCAATATATTTGAACCCTGACAAGCACACTATTGTAGATTGAAAACAGCAGATGATATTTGTTGAACCGACCTGTTTGTAATTCTAAAAGCTACGCAGCCACAGTAACGTTTCACTTTTGCAATAAAAAGGGACAATTGGCGCTACCTGAAAAATAACTGCCGTCCTTGGTCACATGACACGATATATAAAATACTGCGTGTAAAGATAGTGTATAACACTAACAATGCTAGAACGCATGCGTCTTGCATGTTGAGCTCTACCATAAGGAAAACCACTCAACATTTGTGCGTGATTCCGTATGCAATGTATCCTTCACCTGATATAGAAGCCACGAACCCTAACTAATCTACGCATGCGTTTAGGGCAAATTAGTTTTGTTCTAAGGAGAATGGTACCACAAGGAGAGCAAGGGGTTACCTGAAACAAATATATAGCTTTGCGATGTTCAAAGTTAAGCGACGGCGATGGAATGTGTTTTACGTAGAGTACACATGTACCTTTCCCACCCTACTCCCACTACTTCCTTACCTCTAGACTAATTAATTAATTGAAATTAATTAATTAAACAAACATTAAAGTTTACACCTTAGCGCCATAGGGCCATAGTGCCTTAGTTCCTTAGCGGCAGGCAACCCCCATAACCATCCCAATAGTGCACTCTGCACTAAAAAGGGTTTTCTAAAATAGATTCCATTTCAGGGACCTTTACGTGGCCCTGTAATTAAAGCCAACTTTAAGTTTAAATATGTTGTTATTTGCTCGGATTCATTTCACGGATTCAAATGATACAGAAGAGTCAAAAACCAGTCAACGCGAATCAGTTCCGTGTGATTTGTCTAGAGTGATTTGACCTGCTTCTGAGTTTAACCCAAGTAGCGTGATGCGATGATATGCTTTCATGCTGTTAATAGAATGTCAAGAAAACAGAATACAATCAGAATTGCGAAATATCCTTACACAGGAATCTTCATTAGGATCGGAATGGGAAGAATCCTTACACAGGAATACAGCAAAAACCCTCCATATCCTCGTGTCCACGTGACTCTGGTCACGTAAGCGCGAGGCAAAACGGGGAAAAGTTGGAAGAAAACGATTAACAAGCTCTGACATGTAAGTTATTTCCTATAAACAGATAAGCCATAAGCGAAAATATGGAACAGCGATAAAGCAAACTAATTGGTTAGTTTTGGTTATTGGCCTTAACTGGACTAACTTGGTCATGTAATAATTAAACTTACTCAATTTAAATAATGCTGTTTAGAACTAAACATGCATCTCACCTTCAGTAGTGGGCAAAGTATCAGGACTGAAACCAGCTGGTCCTTCAAAATATGTATTACACAAACATGTTTTACCAACAGCAGAACCACCTGTTCAGGAACAATTTAAAAGCTAAATTCAAAACTTAAAGGACAACGGAGGCTAGATATCTTATCATATTTTACTTAATCACTGAAAATTACGGAAATTACTAAGATTTGTAGAAAACGGCAAAAGAAAGAGAGTTTTTCCTATAGCTACCAAAATGGAGGAGCAAAGCGAAAAGCCATGGCAGTTATTCAAAGTGCCCAACAGTTTCACAGTTCACCGGTAGGCCCCGGGCTACTGTAGTTTACACTGCATCACAGTTCCCTTAAACAAGATTACGGGTACTCTTCTTAGAGTTGGACACTAGTCCACAACAGGTAACTGCTTCCCCAAAGGCAGTTATCCAAAGTGCCCAACAGTTCCACAGTTCACCAGGCAGACTGGTACACATGTATATATGTTCTAGTTTAAAATGTTTTTTTTTTTTTTGGTCAGGATGATTTCAAACTAGTCTAATTTTCATCAAAGGGGTTGGGGGAGTCTGGAAACCAATAACTTATTAGGCCTTTAAATATTCAAAAATTTGTAATGATTGCTTGCATAGCCAAGTGGAGATGAAAGTGGACTACAAAGTCTGAGATTGGGTGAATCTAGGTGAGTACAAAGTAAAAAAGTGGGGGTTAAAATGGTATCCTGGCAGGGTAGGGTACTGGGTGGACTTTCATATAAAAACGATGAGGATCTTGGTACCTCTTAAGGGTTCTTTTCAAAGCTGTCAATGAACAGCGTTAACCCTATCCTTTTTATTTTTGGTGTCTCCTTAGGGGTAGGGTAGGGTTAGGGACAGTCAGGGAGATGGGTGGTGGGCATGTTATTCTTTTTTAGGAAACCCCCAAACGTGAAGAAATAAATAAAGTTATTTGCAAAATCTAAGCTAAGTTAAAACAAAATAACCTGGCTTAAGACATTCTTACCTAAAATACATTATGTTTAAACTACAACATATACATGTACACCCTTGCATCCAGTCCTCCTTGTATCAAGAGGTGTTGTGAGGGCAAACTATCTTGACTAAGAACAACACAATGTCCCTGACCACTTAACATTGACCATCCAGCCCCAACTCACTCACTATCGGCCACCCGATCACCACCCGTGTTACTTTCAAGAATGTAAAACATCTTTTGTTGTGCTTTTTTTTTCCTACTAGCTCAATTTTTAGCTTCCTTTGCTCAATTAGTATATAATAATGATATGATAAAACAAAGAGTACAATTGAACCCTAACTCATACAGCCTTAACCGTTTCAGATTAAACTGAATGACTTAATTTGAAAGGTACATTGTGTAATAATTAAAGATCCTACAAACTTTAACAATATAATTACAACAAACACCATGAGCACTCACCCAATAGTAGCACTTTATATTTCCTATATCCCCCTAAAGGACTATAAATTATCCTGGTGTCCACCATGAGACAGCGCAAGTGTCAGAATTTATCCTCAGGATAAAACTGTTGTACAGCTGCAACTGTTAAGTACTTTCACCTAGAAATACAACGCAAACAGTGGTATTCTCCATTTATCTACTTGTAAAATTCATCGCTAGTTCCAAAGGAATGGATCCAATGAAAAGACACTACTCAGGTCACACGAATGGGCTGCAAACCTAAATACAAATTATGCATTCTATAATTTTTAATACAAAAAAAAAAACCCTTCTGTATCATTTTGAAAACAGAATTACACCAACTGATTACATATTTTGATTGCTTGCTTTTAAGCTTGAACAACAAAAATTGAATATCCGTAAATTTCACAAGTCTTATTCAGTGATCATGTTCGAACTCACCACTGTAAACACCTGTGCAGATTGGCTGCCTAAATTATATTTACCACTAAGTTTAACTGTTGAGAACAGTGTCACTCCAACAACCGCATTATTATGACCACTTTCAGGCTGTAACAATTTAACCCTGCTTATATTTTGGCTGTCATGAACAAAGTTCAGTCATTTCTTTTTATACATGTAACATATATGCCACAGTGGAACCTGTGTTAAACGGACCCTATATTAAGTGGACTCCCTCAATTAAGTGGACACTAGCTTGAGTCCTAAAATTTTCTTCCATAATTTACTGTAAAATAAACCTACATTCAGTGGACACCTCTGTTAAGCCGACGCAGAAACCAATATTATTAAGCCATTTTGTTTCACAAAACCTCCAATAAACGGACACTTCAAAGGCTTTTTATTTCTAAAAGCTCAGCTCACTCCCTTAACTTTGTTCAGTGATGTCATTTTAAACGTAAGTAGATTATTCCAGATTGATGCATTGACTGACTGAACATTGTGCTTTAAGCAGTCTTTGATCTTACATTGTGTACTTACAAAAGAGTTAATAGTTAACTACAGTGTATCATTGCACTAATCTATATTAGAACCTGTTTAGAGCGGACACCCTCTACTAAGTGGACACTAGTGAGTGTCCCATGGGTGTCCACTTAATACAGGTTTCACTGTCAGTAGTTATATAGCAAAGCCATGCTATCTGTTACATAATCAGCTCGTGTAGTTCTATTCATTCTGTCACCTTTTAGGTATAGTCCTAATGTAGAGTGTTTGTTAATTTTATGGTACAAGCAACATCAAACTCTTTCATCATTCCTATTGGCAATTAATTTATTGAACACTGCCCCAGTTGTTCGAAGGCTGTATAACACTATCCAAAAGATAAATCCCTATCCAGTGGATAGCACGGTTCGTTTTGCTGACACTTATCTGCTGGGGAGTGATTGATCCACTGGATATGAACATTATCGAACATTACCCAGGCCAGATGAACTGGAAAAGTTCAGGGTCACTCTAAGCCATACCTCAAGTAACCCTTATTAGCTTCTTTCAAACTCTCCTACCAAACTGTCAAGCACATGCATTGTAAGTCAATGACGCACACTGAATTATGTATCAATTTAAAGCTAAACAGGCTGCCGACCTTAATTCTTTACGCCAAAAACACATGCTGGATCTCTGAATTCCAATTACAGACACTTCTCCCATTAATGGCTGCATATACAAATCTGAAGTAAAGAGTAAGGGTGAGCTTACAGCCACAAACAGGCAGAAAATCAAATGGGAACTCTAAGAAAGCATGAAAAGAGACAATGGGACAATTATCATTCCCAACCGAAGGTAATGGAACATGAAGGGAAGTGTTTTTTGAGGTCCTTTGAGATATTTTTTGATACAAATTGAACACCATAATTGAATGGCTTGGTGCAAGACTGACGTAAGTGACTTTTTCGGGTGAAATTTTTTTTTCAAAAGTGCCTGAATTTTTGCATGTGCTTTTCAATTTAGTAGTATTATAACAACAGCTAAGGATTAGGTGCAAGGTCTGGAATCTCGGGTAATGGGTAGTGCACAGTTCATGCCCCACTGTCTCTCTCCCCCCCCCCCCCCCCCTTAACCTACATGTTGGTTACCATCAATAATTTCCATCTTTTTTGGGTACTGCACGGGTCAAGAGGGAGAAGAAAAATTAATTAATACAACCAATTTCAGTCTTTCATCAAATATTTCCCTCACTTTTTTTGGAAACGGTTAGATGTCAAAAATTAAGACTCAGCAACATGTCTGACAGTGCACTGCATGATAACGTGTATGTATGCCATTAGGTATGGAAATCTGAATTTGACACATAATATAAAAACTAATTATATAAATATCTCATTTCCCGAAGGTATCCACTTTATATAAAGGTTTAACTGTACTCAGTTACCAAAAACTGAGGAGATATTGAAAATCACAAACTTGATGAGCCACGTGACTTTTCATATTATGATTCAAGCCGTGATTAAAAGTTTTGGACGATCAACAAACAAGAGAACTGAAGAGAATATTTCGAGCGTGTTTCACCATTATTTATACAGTATTGTAAATAAATACTTCAAAGATGAATACAGACACGGTACAATGATATGAACAAAATAGTTGATAAATAGAAAAAAAAAACATTACACAAGACTGGCAGTTCAGCAGTCACTAATATTGCCTTTGAAAGGGAAAAAAAAAAAGAAAATATTATAACATGGAGTATTCATATTTGGTAACCCATCCAAGCAGGAACCCCACCAAACAGGGCTTAACTTTGTTGAGCGGAACTTTGTTGAGGGGACAACCCGCAGTGCTGTGCTTGTGGTATTATGACTCTATGTTGAAAAATGTTTGTTTAGTTCAAAGATCTCTCAAAAGGTAACAAAGAAAGAAAAAAATCACTTATATTGCCTGGGAAAATAAAGAACGAAAAAACAAAAGAATGAAAATGAGAATCCAATTATGCTTGCTTTGCTGATCAGACAAGAAGCCATACTTTCTTTATAATTGTCTCCAATGAGGATCACGAATAAATTCATGAATGTGTTCAACAGTGTTACATCCCCTTCTGTATTCTCTTACCGTTGCATTTTGCGAGTGGGCTTTAACTTTAACTTATCCCACTAATTAAAACCTCAAGTCAGAGACATCAAAATTGTCATTGTTTACGGGCGATCCATTTTCCAAGTAGAGTGGCTCATAGCTACTTTGATTGAGATTCAGAAGGGCTCTTAGGTCTTAGTTTTTGAGATTCGGAGGGGGCCTTTGGCCTTAGTTCTTGAGATTCAGAAGGGTTCTTAGGTCTCAGTTTTTAAGTTTCAGAGGGGGTCTAACAGGTCTTAGGTTTTGAGATTCTGGGGGGGGGGGTCTTACATCTAAGGTCTTAGATCTTAGGCATGAGGTTTTGAGACACCAGGACAAAAAGTTTGTAACCAAACCCCATCCCCACCCCCACCCCCCCCCCCCCCGCCAGACAAATTATTTTGTCCTTGCTAGACAAACCATCTACAAGTTATGTGCTGACAGGTTTGTTTGTTAAACTTTGAAACAAAAAGTTTTGTTCTCAGTGTGGACAACTCTAATTAAGTTTTTCAGTTTTATAGCTTCATGTGTTTTTAAAGTAAACAACACATAATACAAAGTAGTTCTAGCACTTGAGTAACTTAAGCTTATGTAAATACCAGCACCCAGGGTGATCATGACTGTGCAGGGAAAATAACAAAATTCATCTGCAGCGAGCAGATCTGTGCTACACGAGCTTAACTTACGTTAATAACTTTTGTTTCATGAGGCTCGTGATCTTTCAAGCCTTCAAACAGCCTCAACATCTAACTTTATTAAGATTCTGGAATACAATTTGCTGCGTATCCTATTTAACAAGCGTGCGTATATTTATTTATGAAATACGAGCTGAGTTAAACAAGTATAAATACTTTAAGGCCTTCAAACACTCGGGAAAGAACGTTGCAGGCTACTGACCATCACCATTTATCGCCGATTTTTGGAAAGAATGGTCCTAGACTACCAAACATCGATTAAACAAACATGTCGCATCTTGATGTCGCATCGCCTTCGTAGCATTTGCTGTGCATGAATGAACAGCATTTCCGCAATCTCTCATTCGCCCCACCAGCACCCACTCCCTCGATTTTTTGCTCTCGCCCCAATTTTCAAGCGACCAGAAGGCGTAAAACGCAAAACGCCTTCAAATGACTAACGCGAGTCGAAAGCAAAACCGTATTTTTATCACACCTCGCTATTAGTTGATTTCTTATTACATGGCACTGGCTAAATGTTTAACTTTTTCGATTTCGTATAATTTCTTCAATCTGCGTTTCAACTCGTCTGTGTATCAAAGCGTACGAACTTTCAAATAAAAAGGACGGGGTTGCTCATCGTATCTTTTAGGGGTTAAACAAGCGGTTTTGGTACCTCAATCTTAAGGTGTCCAGCCTCAAAAGGTCCACACCGGGAGCTTTTGCCGTACCTTTTGGTGTATTGATCCGAAAATCATATAACAAGAGATAATATGTTGTTTTAGAATTGGTACCTCTTAGGGGTGAAAAACATTTAAGCCACGCCCACAAAACGGGATCTTGGTACCTCTTAGGGGTTCTTATCAAAATCTCAGATGAGCACCCCCATCCTCTTTATATGGGAGTCCCCTCCCCTCCCCCCCCCGGGAGGTTTGGATTTCCCTAAGCATAGCCAGGTCTAGAGACAGATTTACAATGATAATTGTTTTGACCAAAAACGCAGCAAAATTATCCTGAGTGTCCATTTAATTGTTGATTTAAACCTCCGGTTGCGACTGCCTCTCATAAGCGACCACCTCTCCTCGGCGACCAGCTTTCCAAAATACCAAAAGTTTCCCCATCAAATCACTATATTTGGAACCTCTTGTAAGTGACCACCTCTCGTAAGCGACCGCGACCACTTTTGAAGCAAAAAGTCTGAAATTTTCTTTCGTTTTTAACCTCCCGTAAGGGACTTCTTGACAGATAATAGAGCAGAAATTGGATAATAAGGTGTTGTCACATTATTGCATTCCTGGAAAGTGCCAGATTTTTCCTCGAAATTGATTTTTCACATGAATAAAACATTGAATAACATTATGGCTACTGTTGCCTGGGAACAGTAGCCACGAAAATTTAAAGAAAAAATGCATGTTCACTGTATTCTATCAGTCTGTATTCTATCAGTCTTAAAAAAGACAACCTAAATGTAAAATTTTGACCCAATATGGTCTAAAAAAAAAAAACAATTTTCAAAAGAAGATGGAAGAAGATTATAGTAATAGTGATGCATGAAAAGTGCATTGTGAAGGACAACAAGATCAGTTAATTTAACAATCTCTAATTCCTTAAAATGAGGCTCAGAGTGTTCATCTGGTTTCAAGAAAGTTATAATATGTATAGCCCTCTTTTGAAGAATTACTAAAGGTTTAAGAGTAGAATTGTAAGTATTGCCCCAAATTGATAAATCATAGGTGAGGAAGGGGTAAATAAGTGAATAATATAATAAAATATTAATGTAATATTTTATTCCTGTTTACATAATATCTAATTTTAGATAATACTCCAATACCTCTTGAAACTTTCTTGCTCAATTTGTGTAAGTATGGTTTCCAGTTCAAATTGGAAGAAAAAATAGGAGATCTGAATCACTGAAAGGCATTTCTTCAATATTGTTTACAAGAACTATTCCTTCCTCTCCAGGTTCATTAAGTGCAATTTTAGCTTTCAACACCATTACAAGTGAAGAGTTACTTGTATTCTGAAGTCCTAATGGTGTATTGTGTTTCTCATCTGAATCACTGACAGGCATTTCTTCAATATGGTTTACATGAACTATTCCATCCTCTACAGGTTCATTAAGTACAATTTCAGCTTTCAACACCATTACAAGCAAGTGAAGAGTTCCTTGTATTCTGAAGTTCTAATGGTGCATTGTGTTCCTCATCTGAATCACTGACAGGCATTTCTTCAATATTGTTTACAAGAACTGTTCCTTCCTCTCCAGGTTCATTAAGTTCAATTTCAGCTTTCAACACCATTACAAGCAAGTGAAGAGTTACTTGTATTCTGAAGTTCTAATGGTGCATTGTGTTCCTCATCTGAATCACTGACAGGCATTTCTTCAATATTGTTTACAAGAACTGTTCCTTCCTCTCCAGGTTCATTAAGTTCAATTTCAGCTTTCAACACCATTACAAGCAAGTGAAGAGTTACTTGTATTCTGAAGTTCTAATGGTGTATTGTGTTCTTCATCTGAATCACTGACAGGCATTTCTTCAATATGGTCTACATGAACTGTTCCATCCTCTGCAGGTTCATCAAAACTGCAATCAGGCATGTCTTGTTGGTTTATCTGTACTCCAACTTTGCCATTGTCCAAAGATATAATAATCACTCTTCTAAATGCATTTTCATATGCATGTCTGTGGGCCAGTTTCTTGGCATATCCAAGCAATTCAAGTCTTTTGGCGGGGTCTTTTTCTGTGAACCATAAAATTTACCAGGAATTTGAAAGTTGAAAAGTCAGATATATAATCTTAATTTCCTCAAAAAGTTTCCAAAAGAAACCTACTGGCCCTGGGCTATCGGACACGAATTTCTTTCCACATGGAAGGTAAGTAAGGTAAGGTAAGTCTGCATACAAGCCAAGTGGCCCACCAGGCCGGAGCTTTATCCCTGTTTCTGTGGCATGAAGCAACTAGGAGTATTTCTACTCCCCCCTGGATGGGGTGCTAGTCCATTGCAGGGTCACCCCCAGCATTAAGTTTGCCGGTACCCATTTTTACACCTGGGTGGAGAGAGGCACTGTGACAGTAAAGTGTCTTGCCCAAGAACACAACACAATGTCCCCAGCCAGGGCTCGAACCTGGACTGCTCAATCTGGAGACAAGCGCACTAACCATGAGGCCACCGCACCTCCCACACGGAAGACTCTCACAATTGCTCTATTGACAGATTATGATACCATTGCTTAAGGACGTTCATGCGAA
Organism: Orbicella franksi; assembly: GCF_964199315.1. Taxonomy (NCBI): domain Eukaryota; kingdom Metazoa; phylum Cnidaria; class Anthozoa; order Scleractinia; family Merulinidae; genus Orbicella; species Orbicella franksi. The sequence continues at coordinate 10,220,759 of NC_138152.1, read as the reverse complement.
CATTTTCCAGTCAATAGATTTTTTTGAAATTTTTACTGCAGTCAGATAATGAGTTACCTGTGTCAGAAATGCCAAAAAAATCAGGGATCAGCAACTTCATTTCAGAGATGAAGCCTGTGGAAAACTACCGTGATTTTGAAAAATTGGCGCACACAATTCAGTATCGACCACAGGGGGTTTATAGAACTTTAAAAATATCGAAGGTGAGTCAACGGAGGAAAACGATCTCGGACATATTTTGTAAAAGTGGGTCTGTTGCATAAATAATTCCAAATGTTGCCAACCTTTTCACAAAACTTAACCCTTCAAGGGGCATTTGAAACCGCTGCACAGGTAAACAAAGAGCTAAAAAGAACAGAATTTGATGGTGCAGTTTGCAAAAAATCCAAACTTTTAATAGAAAGATTTTCTTCATTTTTTTGCTTAACATAGAAAATCGGTAGAGGAAATGATCTATCAAAGGAAAAATAGGGGTCACTGAACATCCAAGATCATTAAGTCCATAGCAATGGCCATCTGCCATATTATTGTTCATTTTATTACTTAGCGCACACTTGATGCATGATGTGGAGTGTGAATTTTCCTGCGCAGTAAGGATGCGCAGAAACAATTCAGGTGAATGTCCTCAAGCCACTGTTTGAATTAAAAATATCAGTGTTGACACTTTAGCCCATCAATCTGTACTAACCTTGCTGTATCATGTCTTGATCTCCACCATGCCCAGTGCCGTCACAAAAGAATTCACAATCTTTAATCTCCAGTCTAACCACACATCTATACAAAGAATTGTTCTTTTCCTGACTGTCACTGTTATCAATTTTATTCTCCAGCCTCTCTAGCTGAAAAAAGTGCAACAGTAAAATCCTTTCAGATGAACAATAATATTTCTTTTGCATGTTTCTGTTACATGAAGGGGAGTGGCTCCTCACGTGAAGAGTTACAGTAAGTGCCTGCACTGATAACACATTGTGGTGACCCATATTACCCAAATGGGAGTGTTTAGACTTGACTGAGGTTCTCTCAGAAAACCCAAATTCACACAAATTCAGAAATCATACATCAGAATTTTAACATTAAAAATGACTTTATTTTACAAAATAAATTAATTCAGATAATTGACCTTAGTAGCCAGTAATTAGCAAAGTTATTATGTAGGTAATCTACCCTAAACAAAAGATTTAATGATGTTATTAATTTTAAAGCTCAAAGAAAAAAAAATAATAATAATCAGCACTTCTGAGTTACCATAACAAAATGAAGACAGGAAGATTTCATTACCTGAACAATTTTTGTTGACCATCCATTAAATCCAAAGTAATGATTAGCAAGCACTGTACACTTTGCCATGTACAAAGGGTGTCGAACAACTTCCGTGAACTTTTTCCGTTGAGCAAACTGGACCTGTATAAACAATGCCAACTAATAAATTCTTAAAGCTAACTCAGATAACACCGAACACAGGTAATTAAAAACTCTGCATCGGACCTAGAGGCCCAATTACCAGCAGAGCACATCCTGGTTTCTGTAGCATTAAGTGCTCAGGAGTATTTTGACACCTCCCTGATGGGACAGTATGTCAATCAGAGGGTTTACTCACCCCCACCCCTTATGGCATTAAAATCACCTGTACCTATTTGTACAAGTAGATCTAATCTATGTAGAGGGAATCACTGTGAGAGTTAAGTGTCTTGCTCAAGGATACAACCCAATGTCCCTGGCTAGGGCTCAAACGGAAATAACTTGATCTGAAGTCCAGCACACAAGCCCTCTGGCCCGGGTTGTTCGAAATGTTGATAACGCTATCCACCAGATGAATCACTATCCGGTGGATATCGTGGTTGGTTTTGTTAACACTTATCCACTGCATATCAATTTACCTCATGGATAGCACTATCCACCTTTCAAACAACCTGGGCCTGGCTTCAAAATTATGCAACAGTTGGTGAAGAACATTATTGCCATGAGAACTCTGCCACAAGGGAAAACTAAAACTGACCTTTAAAAATTGGCCTCCTAAAAGTCTCTTTCCATTTATTCTTTCTTTTGCCTTTTTTGCTGCCCTTGCTGAATAAAACTTGACAAAGGCATATAGAGAACTGTAGTTCAACTCAGAACAATTCACAGTGGACTCCTCAGGAGCTGATGGCAAAAATGATAATTTTCATGTTATTAGATAATCACTCAGTTAAGTAATAATCAACTTTTTGACTTTAGTTTATTACATGCAGCCTTGATAAGATTCCTTCTCATGCATGGTGGTGAAGTAATCAGATTAAAAATGAATCATCCCAAGTTGGCTTGTTACGACAGTTTAAAACAAATTCACACGTTGAAATTATGTTTATAGTGGTCAATGCTCTTAGCTACACCTACAACCCTGCAAAAAACTGTCGAGATAGTATCATCAATGTTCTAATTGCATGTGATACCATAATGTAATCAAACCACACTGTAGTCCCCCACTACCTCCATTCAATGTCGTTTTATTGGTCTCAAAACCAAAGGATAAAGTTCTTGTGTTATTCCCATCCTCACCCAAAAAAAAAACATGATTACAAACATTACAGGAGGGGAGGGGTAAAGGCTCCATTTATTTAACAACATTTTGGAATCTACTCAGTGCAAATGGAAAAATGATAATATTTTTTCAATATATTTTTTGTCACAACTAGTTTAGACCATGGTTGTAGCTCGTTCAGCTAAGGCAAAACACTTAAACAGACAGACTGGTAGTGGGTTCTAGCAGAAGCATATCACCTAGACTAGGTGATAGGCTTCTGGCTCTAGCAATACTTATTATTCTTTAATGGGTTTATCATTTCCATTATTTAGCAGTTGCTGTTAGAGTGAAAACCTCAAAATTTTCTGACATTTAAAATGGCTCTGAAATGCCTCCTTTAAATTTCAAGTGCTTATGCTGAGCAAATTGTAGTCGAAATCATGTAATCACCTAAAAAAAATTAATACGCTTACTGTATAGGGCCACTCCATTTAATGTCCACACCTCCACCCCTCCACCCCTCCACCCCCTATCCCTATTGAGGACTTTTGAATTTTACCCCCTCAGAAAAGTAAACTTTTTACTCCCCAAGAAGGGAAGACCAAAGTTCAGACACACTCCCCCCTTCAGAATTTATTAAAGACCAAAGATCCCAACACTGTTGCCATCTCAGAAATGGCCTTTGAAGACTCCCCCCTCCCTCTCTAATTTCCTAGGTCATCAATAGAGGGGAACTGCAGATAAAAATGGAAAGGCCCATAGAATTGCTTCCAATTGGTCAACCTTTTTTCACAATAACTGTCTAATTTCTCGCACGCTGATTGGCTCATTTTTATCATCAATGGGAGTACAGACGGTCAGTTTTTTATGTGTCTGTCCTCTTATTGCTGATAAATTGCATCATAACATTGGCAAAGTGGCTGTGGAACCACTCGCCTCGGCGTGTGGCTCCGCAGTAAACTTTCACAATGTTATGACGAAATTTATCATCAAAGAGAGGACAGACACATAAAAAACTGACGTCAATTTGTTAAATTATCCAAGTCTTCAGTGTTCACAGTTCTGACGTTAAAAAGAGTTCCTACGATCAGAAAATTAGAACAAGAAAAATAAGTTACCTTCTGAACTATCTGATGAATCGATCACTTGTACTTCATACACCAATCCAAACTGGGAGAATATTTCAAGCAGTTTCACCTGAATCATTGAAAACGACAATTCTTATTATTTAGTCAACTTGTACACCATTATTGTCTATATTATATGGCAAAGCATCTTATTATACACAAAGAAATCCTTACTTGTACCACTTCTTTCTCCAGCCGTCTTGAAATGTTGGTGACATAGAGATTAACTTCATTCTTATGAGGACGAAAAAACTCGATAAGTTCTACTGATGAGTCCGCCATGTTTGTTTTGAACTTCCCGCGCGCTCCCGCGTATCGTCCGATCACTCAGCGGTATTTTAGTAAAGAAATTGCATCGTGGTGTATCAATCATATAGTGGTTTTCTATATACCTTGGGCTTGAAGGAAAATAATTTTTAAGGTGATTTCTCAGTATTGCATTGCGCATCCCTACTGTGCACAATTTTCGCGTCATTAGCGCCTCAAACTCTTATTTGTTGCGCACGGAGATTACCAAAAGTCACCTAAATAACCGTATTTGTCAGCATTGTGGCATGAAAACAAGCACGGTGACCCCTCTTTTTACAACGCTTTTGATATCTCCTTGTCCTGTAACAACCAAATTTCATCGGAAATCTATGGCCGGTTCTTTTACTAGGGACTCACCTTGAGCGCAAAATGACCCAGAATTGAAATTTAATTGGGGTTTTAATGTTTTTCAATGTCATTGTTTTGTGGAGCTTAGAGTAGTCAAAGTGAAATGTATAGTGCCAAAGAAAACCAGTGAAGGTCATTCAAGGATACCTCCAGGATCAAACTTTGAGCAGCCGGGCCCGATATTGCAATGGAGGGCTATGTGTACCTTTTACTACTGTATACAGAGTTGCTCATACTCAATTGTCCCAAGAGCGTATAAAACGCAAAATGAGGCCCTACGTCAGGTGAAACCCTAGGGAGGCCAAAAACATCATGGCGGAGAACTCTCGAAATTGAGATGAGACAGGCCTTACATGACCAGAAATGTGGAAAGCGGCAAAAGATCGAAAAATGCAACCTCGTTTTCAGGGTCCTCTCTCTTCCTCGAGAAAAACCAAGGGAGGAAGAAAGAGGACCGTAGGAACAAGCTTAGGAAAGTTGCGAGCTTATGCCTCACGAAGGGTTAAGAGGACGAGTGAGTGATTACCCTGTATTGCATTTATAACTGAGGGCTATAACTGAGCCAGACATGAGTTACACAGCTACCCATAGACTACGAGGCTCTTCATGGGAAAGAAAATAGGAAATGAAAAAAGGAAGAAGAACCTGCCCGCATCACTTAGAGCCCAAGAAACTCCACTGATGCGACGCTGAGCGAGTTGTCAGAAATCAGTCAATCAGCGCTGGAACACCAGATATATATGGATTGACACGTTGTCCACGCGATCTGTGTCGCGCTAGAGGATATTGGGGTACTGGATCGCGACGACTAATGCAAAATAAAATTTGACAAGGGAGAAAACATATGCCAGAAAAATTCAAACGACTATTGCAAATGTTTCAAAGCCTCATTGAAAATCTTGTCCACAGAAAATTTGTTTTGTCCAGCAAGATGGCGTTTAGATATATTATTATTATCATTATTATTATTATTATTATTATTATTATTGTTACTATTATTATTATTATCATCTAAGTTTAAAACAAGGGAATGAATGTAGGAAAAAATTCTCATCTGTCACAGAGAGTACGGCGTAAACCGTGAGCAGGTAGAGAGAAAAGACAGAATACCGTAAATCACAACTGCTGCCACATTTCGGCTGAGCAAAATAGAATTGTCTTTCAGGATATTCAGCGATCGTTGCTCGAACACTCCCCCAACCCCACTCCCTCTCCTTCACCATTGAACGCCTGTCACGCAGGCTATATTACGTTCAGACAGGAGCGCAGACATAATTCACTGGTCTAATCAGCCTATTCTATAACCCTGTCTTGAATGTCACTTTCGTCATGGGGGAGCTTATTGGAATAGGGGTGCTTATTAAAAAAAAACGGCGTTCATCTAGGGAGCGCGTATTGGAAGAAGGGTGCTAAATGGAATCCTTATGTTCGCCTTATTAGATCTAGCACGCTTACATTTATATCTTTTATTCTTTACAAGTTAGACAACTTTGTGAATCAGTCGCTGTCCAATCATCTTAGAGCAAAGATTCTTTCCTGAAAGTAACAGCCCTCTGACCGCGTTTTGTTTTGGGCCCAGGCTTCGCCTCGCCTTGTTTCGTCAGCGCTAGATACCAGTCAGGATTGAGCATGGATTGATACGAAGTGCACTCGGTCCCACAAATCTCTTTGAAGACACATTCTGGCCGAGATGAGGAGGTCTGTGGAATTTTAAAAAGAGTTACCACAAAAAAAGTAATGTAATAGGATTGAGTGGAGCAAGATCAAGACTCAAAGAGTATAAAGAAAAAAAACTAGTACCTTCTAATTCCACCCTTATCAGTGATATTGCTTTTGAGTCTCTACCCGGTTATTCCGAGCACTATATATTGTCTTCTAGGCAATTCAATTCAAAACCAGACAGTTCTTACTTACTGTGGTATATAACTCTCCGTTTGCACCCATCGCAATGTACTGTCCTGCAGCTTTTCCTTTTATCATGGCCACACCGGCCTCGACGAACTCCATTACAAGAAAAACTATTGACAAAGAAACACAAGAAATAGCAGCTGCTGCTGGGCCACAACTGTCATTGTTTCACTGATTCCTGTTTGTATATTATGGAACAACTGGGACCTGTTGCCTAAGTACAGTGTTAGTTCGGTTTTGAATGGAATGCTAGTGCTGCAGGTTTCTTTTAAGCGTCAACAAAGTTAAGACAACGACCACTACGCAACATGGCGGCCATACTCTTGCTAATAAGTTGACCGAAACATGCAGCCTTGGTTTACAGCGTACATCTTTGATATTGACATCCAGGTTATGGTCAATTGACGCCTATAAAAACAAGTACTGGTTTTCGATTGGATCGCAGGCTCAAGCTAAGTTAACGTCTTAAAAGAGTTGGGCATCGTTGGCCATCGTTGGAAAGTGAAAAACCTAAATTAATCACCGTATTCAGTGATAGAATATTTGTCTAGCTAGTTTTTTCATTTTCTGATGACTTTGTGCGAAGCATCGATACACTTTAATATTGTAACTGTATAATAAAGCTACCAAAGGACACGAGTGCAGTGTAGACAAGTGCACACAGGGAGCCCAATATTATAACGGGACTACCCAATTTATTTAAGATCGCCTTCCAAGTATTCCATTTAAAAAGAACAGCGCAATGTACGGCGAATTACAAAAAGTGAAAATCATCAAAAACGAATTACGATTTTGACGTTCCACCAAATTATCTAAATTAACATTGAAAGCGGAAAACTGGCCGACAATCAATTGGTCAAAAAATAAGTTCATCACCGTCATTGAGTTTTTCTTTTCCGTGTCTGGCTACACGTAGACAATGCTATATTTTCAGTAACAGTCAGAATTCCTTTTCTTTTAGTTTCAAGACGTTGTAACTCAGTGAAGTTCACATCAAAAATACATTTTTTCATTGACACTCGGCCTTTTCGAATGCAAATCTCGATTTCTTGAAACTGAAAACTGCTTAAAGCCATGTAGACTTAAAGAAGTTATACTCCTAACTGACTATTACGCATTTCCTTTAATGTAAGTTTAGAGAATATCGCTCTATATGAAGGCGACAACCCTTCCTCGCTTGATGATCTCCTCACCTGCCTACTTAACAATGTATCAACATCGTAAAGAGAAATTAGAAAATGATCGTTCTTGGAAATAAATGGTAAAAAATGCGAAGGAAACGTTTCACTTAAGTTGTGGCTGGGTTATAATTCTTAGGCGCGAACGTAGCCCGCAGGCATTTTGTAAGTTATACGTTACATTATAATTAGCGAAATAAATTTCTCTACTCACTGTAAATATCATTTTCGTCCCGGCTTCCCTCTACGCTGTTCTCGTTTACTCTGAGATAGAAGCCATGACTGCATTTTAAATGCTTCAGTGACCACGTGTTGGGCGTGAAATGAACCATGTCGTTTGTTGTTGATGTAAGTGGATTTGCGATACACTGAAGATATTTTGCGTGTACTAGTCTAACTTTATTGCACACCTCGATTACTCGTGATTGACGCCTACCAATTTAAAAGAATTTCGTTTCACTCACCCTGTCAATTCCCTTTGCATTTTCTTTTTGTTTGGAACGGCACGTGATTTTATCTTCTACATCGTCTCTTTTGGCCAGCGGTAGCTTATTGAAGAACAATCTCGCATCCCTGTTGGTACCAAACTTACACTGACGTGCTTAGCATTTGAGACGCCGTCTTAGACCTCGACAGTGAGAATTCCCTGGTGCCGAGACGGGATATGACTTTTACCTCTGTTTCAAAATGAGCTGCTCTTTGCTTCTGTTTCAAAATGAGGCTCGGCGCAAAAACTATGGCTATAGTCTATGAGCCCTCGACAACAACTCTTTATATGACAACAGGGCACGATCGCACACACGACATTTTGAAAGGGAAATTTTTCCTTAAACGATACCTAAGAAAAAAAAAATTTCCTGACCGCTCATGAAGTATGAGCGAAAGTCAACTGGCTGGGCCTCGTCGACAAGGAGCTCATAGAAAACCTAGGGATATTGTCCAATTATTAACGCTTACTGATGGCCTTTGTGTATCATCAAATATTTTCTTATATGTAAGTTATCGGTGGAGGTGGCTACCTTGAGACGTGGGTATTTCCTTTTAGTGTCTCGTTTTACAAACGCAGCCCTATTTTTGAATAAAAGTCGAAGTTTCCTTCCTTTAAGTTTTAAGACGACAATTACATGTAAACTACTTGTCATTGTAATTTCATATTGGGCTTCTTCTACATGCTATGAACGCCTCGTTTTTGAAACTGAAAAATGCGTGAGTAATGGGAAAAGGAAGTATATGTTAAATGAGATGATAGGAAAGTAAAAACTCTACTGTAAATATGAATTTTACAAAAAAAATACAAGAACCTTTTCAGCAAATAAGTAAAATCAGGCAGGGTTTGCAAAGTTTCAAATACCGTTGCAAATAACTAAATATATTCTTTACCCCGTTCTCAATAATTGGAAGGTGGAAGTCATTGTTGGAAAGGAAAAACTTTCAGTCTCGTTTCAAAAACGAGGCCAAATTTGTCTCAAAATAAACATGGCACACCTTAATATAATATTCGTATATTTTATTTTAGAAACGAATATTCAACCCGTTTACGTTACGCAAGAGTGGAAATTCACTTTAACACAAGGAATGAATTCGATTTCCATTCAGCTTTCAAAATATAGTTTTTGCCAAGACATTATATTCTCTTGCTTTCACTCAGAACAATGCGGAGAAATGCGAAATTTATTGCGCAATAAGATTGTTTCGAAAAATACAGATTCGTACTTCCATGACTGTCTTTACTTTAATCCACTTCTATCGCTCTCACGATTTATCATCTTCCCTTGCTAAAGGATTTTTGCATTTTGTCACGTGCTGTTCTACAGATTAAATCAAACCCTCTTATAATATAATAATACCTTAGAACTTCTTCAAATATCAAGGGTGGATCTAGGGGGAGGGTGCAAGGGGTGAACAATTTCCCTCCCTCCCCCGTCTGAGATGAAGACCCCTTCGTATTCGCTTTTAAAATTTGTTTACCTGACCAGTCAGTTACGTCATTCCTTAGTGACGCACCCCTCCTAAGAAAAATTCTGGATCCGCCCATGAACATCATCTATTTTACTTACACTCTAGTCCAACTAAAATAAAGTTATTGCGCTATTAGCATTATCAAATGCACCAAGAATTTAGTATCCAGTGGAAAATCCATTAACAGATTAAACTCTTCTTGATAAAAATTCCACGGATCTCTGGCCGGATGCAGCTTTTGGACCCAGGCTTTGCTCTGCCATCGTTTGTCAGTGCAAGGAACCAGCCTGCGTGAGGCTTGGACTCAAATGAACTGTAGCCATTCGTGTTATGATGTTCTTTAAAAAAACAATCTTCCACCAAGGAGCTCTGTTGAAAGTTAAGGACATAGGTTAAGTTAAATGATCTAGATTCGATCGAGCGAGAGAGCGAGCACGTAAGTGAAGGAAGGAAGAAACGAGGAAAGGGAGGCTGGGTGACCGCGCGCGCGTGCATTAATTCGCGCGCGTTGCGTGCGTGTATGACTAAATCCTCATTGGCATTAATCAGTGACATCATTGATACTTACGTAGGTCAAGAGGTTTCCTTTACTGTCCATCCCGATATATCTATTAGATACTTCTCGTAACACAATTTCCCCTGGCGCAACAGATATCATTTCAAGGGTAGCTGCAAATCAATTTTAGAATGAACATTTCTCTGTCAACGGCTCTGGCAAAACGAAGTCAAAGATAAATGTAAGTTGGTAAACTTGTGTGTACTTCAGCGCGACCCCGTTTGGCAGCTTATGTGTGTACATCTATGCTAGCTTTCCAATGCAACGAGATCTAAAAGTTTATCTTGATCTTTAACTCAAAGCGCTGTCAGACAAGCAAACTCTTCTCAAAATTCTTTTGCGATACAATTAAGTTGCCAAAGAAATTGCTTAGCGTGTTGAAAACACCCTTGAAAAATGAGAACATTCATGAAACATACAGCAAGCGCTACAAGCTCAAATCTTAGCAAGAAAATCTTTGGTACTGCTCATGCGCGGTGTTTTCTTATAAAATGTTTATTTATCATATAAAAATATAAAACAAATAGAGTCCATGATATGTTGCCGTGCGTCTGTTCAGTAATAGATCACAGATGACGTCAAATGTGGTAAGGAGATCAGTGCACAAGCGGCCAAATCCGTCGATCCGAAAAACTATTCACGCCCCTCAATTCACCTCTCGCAAGATATCAAGATATAGATCAAGGTCTTATGCCTCTTATTAATTGGCCTAGTCTTTGTCGTAAGGTAGGTCAGGGACGTAGCCAGTGCTAGGCAAACCGAGACACTTGCCTTAGCCTTTTCTTTTTGTTTTTGTTTTTGTTTTTGTTTTTTTCGTTTTGGTTGTTTTTCTTTTTAAAGGGGGAAAGTAAAACATTGCTAAATACCTAGGAAAAGAATTTGACCACAGACATTACCTCACTTTCTGGGTAAGGCCCTGTAGGGCAGGCCTTTTGTAGCAGTAAGCCAGACATAACAGTGTTTTGAAGTCACTTAACATTACAGTCGATCACTGATTTTTTTTTAATAAATAAATTAATTCAAAACTTCTCGTCAAACCACTCGTCTGCAAAATTGTTTCGCCGCGCCCAGATATCGAATTTTCCCAATATAACGTAATTGCTATCAGACTATATTCCAAATGACAAACACATTTGCTTAACATTTGAAAAAAAATTATTTGATGCTTAATATTTTCACTTTTGCAACAACCCTAGCGCGACTTTAACTTGTCTTGCAAGATTGTCACGTGACTCTCTCAGAAGCGGTGTGATCTTTTTCAGTCCAAAAGACGGCCGAGATGTAATGTGGCCTTACACAAACTGGTATACCTGTTGAAAGCGCTTTCACCTAATTAAGACAAACCTTCCAAGTCATCATAATTCTCCACAAATTCTTAAGGACTTTATGAAGAGAGAACTCCTTTCCCCTGGTTATTTACGTCGAATCTTCGACACAAGTTGTGAACAATACAAACCGGCAAGCATAAAATGATCGAAAATTAAAACTTTAAAACCATGAAGCCGGGCTAATTTGTTTATCCTGGTTTGTTTAATTTGTTTATCTTTCATTAGCGAACTTAGTAGGAACAATTGCACTCGCTGTTTAAGACCTGTTGGTTTTACAGTGTGTACGATACATGTGTGTGTAGTAAACAGAAGAATTAAACTTACTAGAAACATCACCGATTCGTTGTTGACTCCCCTCAACTGTGTCATCTGTTACTCGCAAAAAGAACCCGTGACGGGAGATCAATTGCGTCTTTCGGGAGACGTTTGTTGTGGGCTGAAGAGAAGTCATGGCCGGCGCTGCGATCTGTACACAGTTTCAGGCAGGGCCTTTCACTTTCAAGGGTGAATATGCACAGTTTATTGGTGCAAACCTAACAGATTCCTCTTAGCCGTCAAAGCTGCCCAATTCATTTTCTGTGCATTACTTCAATCACCAAAATAAAAACCCAGGCGCCTTCCCACGAAATTGTTTTAACCAGTATGTCTACAACCGTTTGCTGTAACCTTTAGTGGAAATTACAGTACCTTGGAAAACAATTAATAGCTTTTCCTGCGGTGTCTGAGATAAAAGCTTTTCTTTTGATGCTTTATTTAAGGGTGGTTAATTTGCATGTTGCATCAGTTGATCAGTCATGCGTGCGAGTATTGGGACGGTGGAATTTCAATTAGGTGTAAAAATACTTCACAGATGACTGTGACTTTAAGAGGATACTTACTATATCGTACATGAGTTGATATCGATGACATTACACTGATTTGCATGAGACGTCAGACTTGACAAGCGGTTTGAGCGATAAGTTAGGAATGTGCGAATCTGACGCTCTCCAGAGGCCGTGTGACGTCATAAAAGCATTATGTCAAACGTTAGCAGGATGGGAGTGCCTGGGTAATAGTACTTCGTCACAGCTTTGCCTTTGGGTCTCTTTCTTTCTGAAATCTCTGTTAAAAATGGCTAACTCCGTGAGCGGGCGAGATGAACCAAATACTGTGATGTGATTGGCTATCCTAGCGGGCAAGATGGCACTATTTGACCCGCTCGGAATTTTCGCTCTATCCCGCAGGAAAAATTTCCCCGAAATCCATATAATAAATCCCTTATTGACCAGGCATGTAAAAAACATGTAAAGTGTAATGTAAATCTTTTTATAGTGGCCATGCACTTAGCTATACAAACACTAAGCTTAGCTAGTTTACAGGCATGCCACTAAAACAACGGAAACAAATATTTCAAATAAAGGTAACATAGTTAAGAATCCCAACTGGCAGGAGGCAGACCAGTTGGCTATTTAGGTCAAGATGGCACAGTGCGTTCGTTTGTTGCAAGTTTACCTCGACTCCGTGTCGGTCTATAAACATGAATGTCCAGCCATCTTGACTTCACGCTTGGTCAATAACCCATATTTATCAGTTAAATTTTCGGCGATTTCTCGGCTATCGGTTAACACTTCTCAGTTATCACGAATTTCTGCAGATCTCAGATCTTTGCCATCAGTAATTAAAAAGTTTGACTAATTCTCAGTTATCAGCTGAGCCCCGTTATGCCCTCACACGCGCATGCGCACATTCCCCGATAGCGATCATGGCAACTAACGGGAAAGTTGCGCGAATGGAGATTTGGAAAGTGCTGAGCACAGCGTCGAAGTTGAAAACCGTCAAGAAGAGACAAATACAGGGAGCGGAAAAAGAACAAAGCATCAAATAAAAATGCGCAGAAAACATTCGGTCCATTAAGCGTCTTAGTCTCTCTATGTTATTTTAGCAGAGTGGATCACTTAATTTAATTTGATCCTCTGTACCCTGCTGAATTGATGGTTCTGAAACCAGTTGTCTCTGTTTGTTTGTTTCCTGTTTAGACTGGAACTTGTCGCGTTTTGATCATCGGAAGGACTTGGTTTAATCACACTAGATTGTCTGGATTATGCTATTTCGAATTAATTACCAGGGCCGGGTTAGGATTTGCGAGAATTTTGATTTTAGTTTTGTAGTTTTTCGCTGAGGTTTTCTGTTCATGGATTGTCTAGATTAAAGGAGCAACGTCACAGTTTGCGCGTCTCGAAAAGTTTAACCTAAAATTTTTCAAGTTAGTCGTTTGTAATCCGTGTCAATCTTGTCCATCCCTTACCATCCTTGTTCAGTTATGGTTTACTATTATTTCTTATGTGTTTTTTCACCTTAGTTAACTAGTATTTTCAGGTTTCGTTCAATTTAAAGGTAATTTTGCACGTCCAAAATAACACAAAATACCATGAATGAAATCCTTTAAGGGAAGCTTTTTCGAGTTAATTACCAGAACAGTGTCGTTCAAAGCCCGGTTAAGGTAACCCAGGAGATTAGCGAGAATTTTAATTTCAGTTTTGCAACTCATGTGTTTTGCAACTTGTCACTGACGTTTTCTGTTCATATTGTTTGCCCTACACTTTTGAATTAAAATAATCTCAATTTATACAAAGCATAAGCAGAGAGAAACATTTCTATACAAAGAAAGATTAATATGTATTTCGGTTAACTTTTAATACTGGGTTAACGTTTAAAAGCTGGCTTTCGAAGCGGTTTCCTCTATAAAGTAGTTAGGACTGGGAAGACGGTGTGAGTGAATTTTGATAAAAGTAAATGGAGAAAGCAGTAATTTATAATCAAAGTGATCTACAGTTTTGCCATCTTATTTTGAAACTAAAAAGCAATGTGAACAAAACTGTGTGACACCATTTTTTGCTTCCCTCTTCAGTCAGGAAGCAATGTCTTAGCACTTCATTGACGGCCGAAGCTTAAACTAAGAACCCAGTGATATGGTCTCGGGACGCCGAGACAACTTCAGCCTCTCCCTGAGGCAACTGCAGTATCGAGAGTTTATATGTGAAAGCGTAGTCCCTGTAGGCCGAGTCAAAGTTGACCCAGCATGATTATTCATAACCCTTATTGAATAATTAAATGTGCAAATATCCCTCTTTCTTTGAGTTTCCCTCGGTCATTCGATCACGGTGGGTTTTGCCGAGTTAATTTTCACTTCTATGATACGAATCTCTGCTTTAAATCCTAAATCTAGGCATTACGTGACACTCGCCACGCCAGGAGTTGTCCCGGTTAGGCGAGCCAAAGCGTTTATATGAAGAAAAGTTGTCCCCCTTATCAGGGTTACCTTACCTGCCAAGACGAGACAACTCGCTCATCCGAGTTGTCTTGCCTCCCGAAACGGGTTCGCGATCCTCTTGTAAACGTTTGGTTGAATTTTGCAAAGAAATGAGCTAAAAGTTACCTCTGCCAGGGTAACTCGGGAAGAGGGTTGTCTCGGGTATCCGAGACCATATAAATGGGGCCTCAGGAAGTAACGAAATTTTTCGTTTCAGAAAAGAAAGCCACGCCAGTTTTAGTTCTGGGTGTTGAAGCGAAACAATAAATATCAGAAGTCGTGGCTCCTATAAATATTGAATACTGCTTTTATATCATAAAGGAAAATTGAGTATTGCTTCAAGATCGTGCGTTAAGGATTGAAATGTACTTCGTTTTTCAACTCAGAAACAAAGAATGTCTGTCAACGCGAAACAAATCAAGACGACATAAGCTAACACGAAATACAAATTATTCGTGAACTTCTAATTCGGCTACGAAATAAGGACAGTAATGCAGCGAAGAAAATCACTTGCTGCGTTCGACAGAACACAGTTCTAATCGCGTAATGCATAAAAATTCGAGATATGTGTATCTATCTATCTGGGGACACTAATTTACGCTCCCCCCCCCAAAAAAAAAATTCTTCAGGGGCAAATGACGTCATCTCTTTGTTCATCCATGTACTTTCTTTCGAGTGTTGCGCAATATTGTGGACTTTCGAGTGTCGAGGCAGCTTATTGTAGACTGTAGCGGATACTGAAGTT
This sequence comes from Orbicella franksi, assembly GCF_964199315.1. NCBI lineage: Eukaryota > Metazoa > Cnidaria > Anthozoa > Scleractinia > Merulinidae > Orbicella > Orbicella franksi. The sequence goes on along the minus strand of NC_138152.1, from coordinate 10,205,512 downwards.
GGTTATTTTTAAGTTCGAAGTCAGTGTTAATGGCATTTGAAAATCTTGCAGACGTGTCTTCACGAAATGTGTAAGACTTTTCGAGGCAGCTTATTGAAGACTGTAGCGATTATTTATCTAAAGTTCGAAGTCAGTGTTAATGGCATTTACAAACCTTGCTGACAAGTCTTCACGAAATGTGTACGACTTTCCGTACGAACAAAAAGCTGTAGTTTGGGTGCGTGTTGTGTACCCTCTTCTCTTCGACAAAAACCAACGCTGCTTTCTGCTGAATAAATCAAAGGAGGAAATGTGTAGTTTCAGTCTCTCGCCTAGATTTCTGTGCACAAAATGTGTAACATAAACCCAACGCGCGACGAAAGTGTTTACATAGAAAAAAGCTTTCAACTCCCCCAGGATTGCTTTGATACACCAACATGTCCTCCGTTTCATTGTTTCGGAAGTGAAAAAGCCTGGAAGCTGTTACCCCAAAGCCAAGGCGATTCAAAGTTGTGTTCGTAAACAAAATAATTGCCCTAGTCAGTTTTGGTAATAAAAGCACGTCGTCTCGTATACCGACGGAACAAGCATGATTGGTGTCGAGTCACACGGTCAGTATAAAACACGCACTGGGGAATGCTGACTGCGGACTGCGGACTACAGACTACGGACTACGGTCTGGGTATAAACCGTGAACTTAGGTATAAAACGCGGACTAAACATTACGGACTGGGCACGAAACGCGGACTCAGGTATAAAATGCGGACTGCGGACTAAATGCGATCTACCGACTGCAGTCCAGGCATTTTACTGATCGGTCGTAACTAATATCACATAATACATGTATAAACGAGAACAAACCCTCTCGTATGCCCGTGCCATGCGATCATTTCATTTATTTTCACCCCTGCTGAAGGGAGACTAATTTTACGCCCATCTAAAAGCTCAGTCACAAAGTGCTTTCCCTAGAATTTTTCTTTTTTTTAACATAACAAACCTACGAAAACTCGAACGCACTCTTTAACTATCTACGATTACTAATAGTCTTATCAATTTACCGGTAACCATTTATACACCTGAGCGGAGAAAGGCCTTGTGAGAGTGAAGAGTCTTGCCCAGGAAAGACACAATGACCCTGGCCGGGACTCGAACCAGGACCGCTCGATCCGAGTCCAGCGCATCAGAGCTTCTTATCACCTTTGCATACTCAGCCCGTTATCACTAAAATACCACTGAACGTTTCTATTAATATTTATTGTTTCTCTAGGCAATCTTGGAGTGCCCATAATCTACTTTTTACTTTGTCACGTGAATCTATACTATAAACCAATTCAATTCACTAAGTTCCTGGACCTGAAGCCTTGAGGCACAAAATCACATTTTACATAATTCTAACTTTAGTAGATTTAAGTATCATGATAACACACGATGTGCCTGGAAGATAACAGTCATCCGTGAATATTCCTCTTCATTCTTAGCGAATTCAAATTCTAAAACTGTTTCAGAGAATCCAAAAATGATTAAAAGGCGACACCTTTCCCAGAATTCCAGTTTATAAAAATCATATCAATTTATTCGTGGGTAAAGGTCCTGCGCGACCTTGACGATCGTTAAATGAATTGATCAGTCTTTCAATCAGTTTACTTGGACACGTTCCTGCTCAAGTTTTACTTGTACTACAGGGTTAATTGGAGACCCCTACAAAAATTAAAAGCCTAAGTTTTCGGACAAATTTACAGGTTAACTCTTTAAAGATATAAAATACCATACTTTTCAAAAACTAATTACATAATTGATTCTTTTTTTTTTTTTTTTTTTGAGTAATATAGTTGCCTTTTACATTATCACACGTAGGTCCTTTATGAAAATGTTCGACCTTTTCCGAAGCACTGAGTGTAAACTTAAATTCTTAGCGACAGCTACACTATACAATAAATTCCCAAACTAAAAAGTATTAACACTTTGCGTGAAAAATATATTATCAAAGCACCCGTCTTTTGGAATGTTTTGCAAAGACTTTGTGTAGCACTGGCAGCTAAAATGGACTATCTGTCAAATTAAAAAATTGGGAAACGTAAAACTTTAAGCTACTTCTGAAAGATAACATCTCAGCATTCCAAGACGTTATACAGAGGAATCCCGTTACTGTCACTAAAACTACATCAATATTGTGGTCGTATTCAAGGGATTCTTTAAAAAAAAGTAACAAGAAAATGACTGACTAAACGTTTTCTTAACTTCTCGTCAAAAAACGTGCCTGTAGTAATGAGTTGATCGCACTGACGGAGTGGTCTTGAGGCGGGCTTCAAGTGACATTAATGTTAGAGGTTACGCTTTTAAACTTATTTCCTAGTTGTATAATACCTGTGCTACACAATGTGCATGTTAAGATAACATAAAGTTCTTCAAACGCACTTTTTCCTTCCGTTTTAAGAGGTTGCAACAGTTCATTGTTTCCTCAGGAGTTTCTTGAGTCATGTATCGCCACAGTGAAGCGATCTAGCCTTGTTAACCTGTGAGAGAGAAGAGTGTATGTAACAAATAAACAAGCGGTAGAAAATATAAGTTACAAGAAAGATTTGCCACTAACGACTGTACATATTTTGTATAAAGATTTCATTTGAGGGGACAAATAACTTGTTGACAGTCCAAATTAAACCAAAACCTCTCAGCAGTAATGAAGAAAAAGATACTAGCCATTAGAACCGATTCTGTTCACATAGGATTGGCAAATCTTTGATGCAGGGATTCGCTTGTAAAACGAGTGTTATCCCTAGATCGTTGAACTTTGCGTCCAGTTCAAGAAAAACTATGAAAAATATGGATAACAGGGGCCATTTGATCAAAGGGCAGATAACGCAATCCACCGGTCAAATCATTATCCAGTGGATAACTGTTGCCTGTTTGTATTTTCAAATGAAAATTAAAGCGGTCGTCTTCGTATATACAGAAATTACATTAGACTTGTTTTCATATCTCTGATAAACTTTCCAAAACATTGGCTCCGAAAACTAAGCACTTCACATCTTTCACACAAATCTCTTTCGCATGACAAGATTTCTCCCACGTATGAAATTTATACATTGCTTATAAGAGTGGTATCAAATATTTCAAGAAACCCTCTACATTTGGCGACTGCGAAATGTCTTCTGTGGAATGAATTGGTACCATACGTTCTGCACGCGATTGATTTAACTTGTCATCTAGAATACTTGTCTTTTATTGTTTCGAATATTTTCGTTCAAAGGCCTTTAACGTCAGTGTATTTTTTACATTCATCTTGAAAAAACCTTTTCATAAAATGTACACCACTTTTCGAGAATAAGGCCAAGAAAAACCTAGCCTTTACTTTCCAAACGGCATGTGTTGAAATAACTCTGAACAATTCCATTATATTGGACCCAAAGTGAAAACTACGCGACGAATGAAAGTCTTACCATCAATCAATCGCCACATTTTTTGAACAAGAGCTTCACACTGCTTCTCCCAGCTGAAAGTATCTTCGTAACTTGTTCGCAGTCTTTGAATCTCTTGCAGCCGCTCTGCTCGGTCTTTCAGACGGACGGCTTTGATTGCTTTGGCCCACTCTTTAGGCTCAGCTGACTCCACCACAAATGGCTTGCCTAATGGTAACGAACGCAGTGCATCTCCAAAACCCGAGTTTCCACTCACAAGAATGGGAAGACCAGCAGACAAGCCTTCCAGCGCAGTTAGTCCAAAACCCTCCGTCCTGGAGGGCATGATGGCAAGGTCCGCCTCGCAAAACAACTCCTTCAATCTTTCCTTATTCTGCACAAATTTCCTAACGACCAGTTGATCTTTTGAGATTCCACATTGTAGCAAGTTCTCTGCGACGTCCTCCTCCTGTCCATCTGGTGCCCCCACAAATATCAGACGGTACGAGCTGTCTTTCAGTTCAACTATTGCTTTAGCAGCAATGTCATATCCTTTGAGACTGAAGTCTTCTGGATCACCGCGACCAAAGGTCAGCACTCTAAACTTCTCGCTCCCGAAAGTGGCTTGCTTTATGACTGAAAATTCACTGAAAATACCTGGAGTCAGCTGAATGACATCTTGGTGTTCTTTGCACGATCGCAGGTAAGCAGTGTAGGCGTCCTTCAACTTGGGTCCAACAGTTACAACAAGATTTGCCAACTTGCACAAGTCTACTTCTGTTCGGTGCTTCTCTTCACCTTTGGAAATGGCCTTGGAATAGTTCTTGTGCATTCCGAGTTCTTCAGGTGCAGTATGCACTACCTGGACCCACTTACAACTGTGCGATTTTTTAATGACCTGGACTTGTTTACCAAGCTTTGCTCCATGACCCAGAACAACGTCAATGGCAAGGTCTCCTGGTGGGACAATCAAACATTCAAGGGAGTCGTAGCCCACGAGTCTCTCTGCTTCTCTAATGGCAATGTTGTGGCTCTTAGCGTCTATCCTTTCTTCTTCAGGGCAGGCTGACGGTGGGACTAATAGAGTGACTTCTACTTCCATGTGTTCTGCAAGCTGGAAGGCAAGCTTTCTGTTTACGGTTGACAAGCCTCCCTTTTTAGACCTCCACTCACTGCCTAAGAGAGTTACTTTCAAAACCCTCTCGGACTTCCCTGGATTATCTTGTACTGGCTCGCCCTGAGATGTGCCGGCTACAGAGGAAAGACATAAATCCTGCAAGAAAATGAAAACGCCTTAATAAAAATGCATCAAAGCCAAATTTGTGGGTATATATTGTAACCGGGCATGAAATGCACTCTTCTTGCAATGCAAGACTACATCATCTTTTCAACTTGGTTTATTTGGCTTCGCATCACGAAAACGAAAGTGAATACAAGGGAGAAGTTAACTGTGGGAATTCCTCTATTGGCTTTATTCCAAGCTTGTCAGATGTCAGAACAAGACAAGGGAATCCCATTACTGTTGATTGCGACCTTAACAGATCTTTAGCTGTTTGAATGATTGCCGCATTCCTCCTTTTGAATGCTGCCCTAATGGCAAGTAATGGTGACGACTATTAAACAATTATACACGAGCGCGCGTTGGATATGAGATGTTAGATAGGCTAAGTGGCGCGTAGCGCCAAGTTGACTATAATCGTCCCAAATCCAACGAGGGCGAGTGGATTAATTGCTTTATTAAAAACGCTACGAAAATATGGAAAGCTAAACTAAAACGAAAATAAAAACGCTCAAAAAAATCACGCGTACGCTTATCATATTCTTAGAGCATGGTATAATAGCTCATAACCCACGATGAATAAGCCAATGAAAACTCTCGAATTGCATTATCCAACGATCCAGTTCTTAACAATACCTGATATAGGTAAATAATACATTTTGCGTTGTTTTGTAACACCCAAGCTCAACTACAATGTCAACCACTGGTGATATTACTCGTGAAATTACTTTTTATTCAAAAATCATACCTGGCTTGTTCTTTGTGAATACCACTTTTCCAGACCACGAACTGTGAGTACTTTGTCACTGACGCTTTTCATGCAGATCAAGCGTTCTCCTTGTTTTATTTCAAGGAAATGCAAACAATCTTCGTGTGAGCATAAGGTTTGGCTGTGGTTTACACACTGCTGACTTCCCTGTAGACAGTAGGGGCATGCAACACAGAACTCGTACCGCAGATTACCAAGGTACTGAAACTGGTTCAACAAATCTTGCAAAGTGTCTTCCAGAAACAATCGCACACTTCTTGCTGTTTCTGGCGATGTCGAAACTGGAACTGCTTCCTCTTCAGCTCTTTGCTTGAGGGAAATCTTGATGAACTTCTTTTTGCAAATCAGAATCATATCATGTATTATTTGCCGACCAACAACAAACCAAGCTCCATCTCGGTACAGGTTTGGGGGTTGTACGGATCCAATCTTGGAACACCAAGCTATCGATCTTGAAACAAACTGAGAGAAGAATCCATGCGGAACAAAACCATCCACAAAGTGAAGATACAACGGGCAAGGATCGGTGGGCGATGGCTCCAGTTTAGCAAGGTCTTCAGGTGGCGACTTAAGCTGAGCGGGTACAAAGTACTTCATATCACTTGGCGAAGCTGAGAACTTTGCGATCAAACCAAATCGCTCCATCATGTCCAAGATGTCTTCCTTGACAAGGCCTTGCTGAATGAATTTGGAAAAGACACGATCGACAAGTTCCATGCTGAGGATACCGCTTGTCTCTACCTCTAGCCAGTACTTGGATTCTACGGGATCCTAACAACAAACAAAAAACAGTCTTAAGAGCAGCTTCGCCTAAATATCAACTAGACTTGGAAATAGCGAAAAAATCGAATTTCTTCAAACTCGCCCAGAATGAAGCCCTACGGGCACTAGTTACAAAAATATCGTTTTAAGTTCGATAAATCAAAAATTATTTTTTTCCGCAATTTTTTCGTTTCGATGCCCCAAATCGGCCAAAATCCATCGAAAATAAGCGGCATATTCAGAGGCTCGTAAACTCAAAAGTAAAAATCTTCATTACAAACTGACTGCACGTCGTATTTGTACTTCCTTTTTTGTCTATTTAGAGCTAAATAGATCGTGATTTGATTAGAACTTAAATATTTGACGAATTTCCTAAATTAACGACCCAAGACAGCTTTACAAGAGGTCTACATTTAGCCTATTTTCAAATGCTAAAAACGCGTTCTGGTACACGGCTTTTCCCAAAACGACTAGTTTGGTGTAAAAGAGCATTCTTTCTTCTTCAAATTAGTGAAATAAAATTTTGGGGTAAATAAAATCGTGAGCGCTGAGATAGCGAACTAAATGCAGCACTTCTTCCTGAAAACGTGACCTTTGACCCGAGCGTAACGAAACCGATTACTGCAAGAAAACCCGGAAGAAAAGCAAACGCTTCGTTATTTTGAAACAATTCCTAGTGATATCTCTCCGAAACCATGATTGCAAGAAACTATTTCCAGATATGAAATCTTACAGGGTCAAAAAAGGAGCTAAAGGGCGCATTTTGACACAATAACTTTGTTTGCTGAAAATTGAAGTCAATGACCGTTAACGAATTCCAGTGAAATTTGCAAACTTGAAGTATGTTAGCCGATACTTACCTGAATATTTATATTAATAGAAGAGTCGTCTTCTTGGATTAACCTTCAAAAGAAGCAGGATCCAGATTTGAAAACCTCTAAAAGAAGAAATGTTTAATGTTCCGTGACCTGCCCGCTGCTATAAATTAGCTTAAATTCCATGCACATGCCGACCGCATGTTTGTCGTAAAACCAACTGAACTCCACTGACAGTTTCCATGGGCAACCCCAAAATAAACAATCCCCAAAAATGTAAAGTGAAATTGGCTGTCTTCATGAACAGTTAGAAGCTAGAGTCAAGTTCCATTACCTTTAAAAATTGCTTGAATTTATTTGTTTGCGTCGACTTTGTCTACTACTCTCACGTTCGAATGCCGCGAATCGGTCACGCCAAAGCAGTGCAGACCGTGCAGACTGCAGACACTTGTTTGGGCTTTTCATTGTGACTCCTTTTTTTGGGTCTAGTTACAAAATAGTGTTAAATATATCTGAAAGTTTGTCATTTATCCACAGGCTGCACAAGCGCAGTATTTGACTTTTGATTCAATAGACAAACGCGTACAAGACTTTGTATGGGAAACTTACTCAGTCTGCACGGTCTGCAGTGTTTTGGCGTGACCGATACTACGCAGTATTCGAACGTGACAGTAACTACTGAGTGAGCAAAGTAGAATCAAGCACTTTTAAAAGGTAATGGAACTTGACTCTAGCTTCTAACTGTTCATGAAGACAGCCAATTTCACTTTACATTTTTGGGGATTGTTTATTTTGGGGTTGCCCATGGAAACTGTCAGTGGAGTTAAGTGAGTTTTACGACAAACATGCGGTCGGCATGTGCATGGAATTTAAGCTAATTTATAGCAGCGGGCAGGTCACGGAACATTAAACATTTCTTCTTTTAGAGGTTTTCAAATCTGGATCCTGCTTCTTTTGAAGGTTAATCCAAGAAGACGACTCTTCTATTGATATAAATATTCAGGTAAGTATCGGCTAACATACTTCAAGTTTGCAAATTTCACTGGAATTCGTTAACGGTCATTGACTTCAATTTTCAGCAAACAAAGTTATTGTGTCAAAATGCGCCCTTTAGCTCCTTTTTTGACCCTGTAAGATTTCATATCTGGAAATAGTTTCTTGCAATCATGGTTTCGGAGAGATATCACTAGGAATTGTTTCAAAATAACGAAGCGTTTGCTTTTCTTCCGGGTTTTCTTGCAGTAATCGGTTTCGTTACGCTCGGGTCAAAGGTCACGTTTTCAGGAAGAAGTGCTGCATTTAGTTCGCTATCTCAGCGCTCACGATTTTATTTACCCCAAAATTTTATTTCACTAATTTGAAGAAGAAAGAATGCTCTTTTACACCAAACTAGTCGTTTTGGGAAAAGCCGTGTACCAGAACGCGTTTTTAGCATTTGAAAATAGGCTAAATGTAGACCTCTTGTAAAGCTGTCTTGGGTCGTTAATTTAGGAAATTCGTCAAATATTTAAGTTCTAATCAAATCACGATCTATTTAGCTCTAAATAGACAAAAAAGGAAGTACAAATACGACGTGCAATCAGTTTGTAATGAAGATTTTTACTTTTGAGTTTACGAGCCTCTGAATATGCCGCTTATTTTCGATGGATTTTGGCCGATTTGGGGCATCGAAACGAAAAAATTGCGGAAAAAAATAATTTTTGATTTATCGAACTTAAAACGATATTTTTGTAACTAGTGCCCGAAGGGCTTCATTCTGTGCGCGTTTGAAGAAATTCGATTTTTTCGCTATTTCCAAGTCTAGTTGATATTTAGGCGAAGCTGCTCTTAAGTTGCACAATTCCTTTTTATTGAAGAAAGGAAGATTTGTGAAAACAAAGCTCAATATGCCACGAACATGTGACAAGAGAAAATCTGAGTCCCCGACGGTATTTGAACCCATTACCTCCCATATATCACATGAGTGCTATAACCACTGACCGATGGTTAGCGAGGCCATAATTGTACTACAATTCTAAGGGATTATTTTTATAACCCTGCTGGACCTTGCGTTCTTAATTTGTCTCATGTATGTTCACTAGAATCGGCAAAAGACGAAGAGGAAAAAACGGAAATCGCCTCTCGTTAAAAGTTATGTCACTGAGGTATGATGTATCTTAAGACTTCAACCCGCATTTTACAGGTCCGTCTTTCATAATCTTCCTTAATCTTGCTCAATTGAACTATCCCGGCAGCTTGTTTTGGTTTCACCACGTCTAAGCTATTACTTTGAGACTTACTTTCTTTGAAGGTAGTTTTAATCCATGGTAAATAGCTACTTCAGTAACTCACACCGCTAATACCCTTGTCTTCACACAGAGGAACAGACCTCCTTTAAAAGCTGTCCCCAATAAAAATATACGTAAGTCCATTTGACCAAGAGTTTGTTTGGGGAATACGCTAGACGTTTCGTATAGAAGATAGGCTTTTTAAGTGCTAAGCATAACGTCTTCCTACCGCTTTGTTGAAGGGTGGTATGGTTATCAACATCTTGAATAGCTCAATTAACCATTGCGCTCTCAGTATGACTGTGCTGCGGTGCTTTACAATCATTCCAAGGTCGTGATAAAAATGCAACATGGCGTAGAACTGGTCTTCATCCTCGATAAAGCACACTTCTTTGGCATACGTTTGAAGTTGTTCCACATTCATGTGATAGACATTTTCAGCTACCAAAGCTTCAACGACCTTTTCGAAGTTGAACCACCTAAAAAACAATCAAACAAAATAACTAATCAATTTAAAACAGTATTCAAGTATTAAACATCTCCACCTCAAAATTTTTAAAAACAAACAGTTAAACAAAAGATCTTACAACCATATTGCCGACATTCACCTGGCACTTCCTGGTGGCTTATTTATTGCTAATTTACTTTATTCCTAGGTATTTAGTGACTTATTGCACTTACTTATTTATATTTTTCATTTTTCCCATATTTTGTCTCCTTACTGCCCTCCACCCCCCTGAAGCTATAATGTCAACCAACTTTTCTATGTAAAATAATTAATACTATTTCATTTCACTCATCTCGATTAGCTTTTTAGTTATTCTGTGTGGATGTAACTAATTTTCTGTTTCAATTATTTTTTATTGTAACCAAGAGTTTTTATAGTTTCGTAATAAAGTGTACGTTGCATTCAAATGTCCTAACCGGAGAAAAAAGATGACATTCCAAAACATGGGCTTCGAAGATTCCATAAAAGGGATAATTGATAGTTCCCATAGCGAAATTTCACAGAAAAAATCTTGGGAAATGCTATATGTTATCAAGATGACATATAAATGGAAAATTCCCGTCGAAAGATTTTTACGGATATTTTCCCTGTAAAATTCGAAAGAAAGTACATGAAAAATCCCCAAGTAATACTTCATGGAAATTTTATGTTTAATCAAATATAAGACATGGCTCGTCAAAAATCCTAGTTTCTCGATAAGAACGCGCATTTCGTCTTTAATAAATTCATTGGAGGGTATTTCCTTGGTTCTCTCCACTTACGTAGCCTCAATTAATAATCTCGATATTTCAATGAATCTAGTGCAGTTACAAATAAAGTATATACGTTCCAAAACCTCTTTCCCAGGATAGTACCATAGTTTCTAAATCAAATGTCGATTCTCTAAGATTGAGATTGAGATTTGAGGTATAGTACTAGGTTAAACCATAATGGTTAAATATATGGCTGTCCAAAATGATAAACAAAAACCTTTGCTAATAAACTCAAGGCTAAAAAATGCAGGAAAAACTAAATGTCGGGTCTACGTACAAGGCCAAGTTTGAAATGAACGCCACACGGCGTTTAATCGAGAAAATACGGTAAATACAAAGTAATGTAAAGATTGAGGGAAAATGGAAACACTAGTTGTGCTGATGTGATAAAAATAATGGCAGATAGACAAACAGACAAACCCTAAATATACTACACTACCCCCGTGTAGCACTACGAAGTGCACGAAAGGGCATAAATGAAATATATAAAAAGAAACAGACATTCACAAGCAATTAAGTTGCAAAGAAACCCAAAAAGGTCTCAATGGGAGACCATAGATCTTAAATCCTCTTTAGAGGCCTCTTGTGCAACTGCTGTTATTGCAAAGGCGTGAAGATCTCTTTCTCTTGTCAGTCATATCACTTTACTTCACTGGTATCTTCTCCCCCATGTATGGCTCCTGTCTCAAAACATCCACGATTTTGGTTCGAAGAGCATCAATTCCATCATCACTAGCAACATCAGTGTCACGCCCCTGCCCTGAAAATTACAAATAGTAACAAGGCACTCAGCTGTATAGCACCCATGCAAAGTTACGCGTAACATTCATCCAGATCCAAGGTGAATGGCAGTTGTTACAGAGAAGCTCTTATCACCTGTGTCTTCTCTATACACGTTTGTGATTTGTGCTTATTTCCACCACAATTCGAGAGTATGGCTCAGGAAAGATACTGTTAAACGTTTACAAACAATATACTCTACATGGTCCTTACACCGAAGACCCAACCATGAACCTTTTGAGGTATCTTAGGCAGAGAATGTAAACAATGTAAATCTTTCCAAGGCTATCTTTATCGCAACATATACTCCCGATGTACTAAAACTGTACCCTCCGTACAAAACAAGTCAATTCTATGAAAGGCATGGCCAGTATTTGATAAAATCCTGCAGGTTTTATCCATTTGCTTTACTGATGGCTTTTATACATAAACCAAAAGCAGACTTGAACCTATGTGCATTTTTTTTTTGCTGAATCAGTGGTCAAGCAAAAAAAATCGTTTACCTGCAAACCATTTCATGATCTTGCGTAACCATGACTCATCGCCCAGAGTGTTGTCAATGCTGAAGAATGGCCGGATAACATGCTTCTCGTATTCCTTACCAGAAATTGCCTGCTGTATTTTTGATGTCGCAGCCTCAATATCCTCAAACGGTTCATCAGCATGTGTGCCAACAATGAACACTGGAGGTCGGAGATAGGGCGGCCTGTCGTCTGAGTTGCCAACCACTTCCTCGCCTGTTGGTCTGATACTGTGGATTGTTACCAGCCATGACAGCAGATTCTCCAGATTTGTTTCGTTGTTTGGGTTTTCCAAAAATTTATCATGTGTTCCTTGTCGAACACAGGGCTGAGCTAGGGCGTCTAGTGCCTTGCTGAGGTTGTGCACCAGGACATACACTGCTCGTAATGACAGAAACACAGGGTGAGAAGCGTAGTACAGGTGCTGTCCGGCAAAATCCCACAAATCTACAGTAACTATGGTTTCTCTCTTGTCACCAGCATTTTCAGCGTCACCATGCACGCCTTTAAGCATGTTCCTCAACCGCAGATACGCACGTTTTGTGACGTCATCTGGAGGCGAGGTTGCATCCATCATTAATGTTGAATTTTTACTTGAACTTACAATGCTGTCATCTAGAAGGTCATCAACGGTATTCTTTGTTACAGCTTCCACTCGCATTTCACTCTCTGGCGGGGAAATGGTTGAGTTCTTGAGATTGCCAACATTTTCAGGAACCTAAAATGGAGTTTTTAAAAGAGGTAGCATTTTCGTTTCATTAGGACATGCTTATTCCAGTATCTATAATTATATCTGAGAAATAGTGTAGGAGTACGTACTGAAAAAGAACTGTCACATTTTTGCCCACAGGGACTCACCTTGCATAGTAAATGAGTCAACCTTATCTATCTAATCGGACTACAATTCAGTCAAAGCTTTAATATTATGTATTCTAGCTCCTTTTTTGTGTACCGTAATCCTATGTTTCAAAAATGCCCAATTTTATGCTCTTACAAGATAGGCCTACGAGTCTCATCCTATGGCGCCATACAACAGTTCAACCGTGCTATGTTGCCTGGGTGTGGAATCAAAGTACGTCGCAAATAGTCAAACAGGAAGTAGCTATCAGCCCTATGTCTGCGGATAGGCGTACGGGCACCTTCGGACTTGGGGTGGCGGTGACCTTCTTGCCCGAAAAATCTACGCAATGCCCGAATGCGTGATTGTTGAAATCGGGATGCAAACGAACTCAAATTGCATGAAAATCAAAAACGTTCACAATTCCCACAACTAATGAAACTGCTATGATTCCAAAAATAGATATATTGCTTGCATACTCAGTCTATCAACAGTCTCAATCTGAGTAAAATCTAAAACTTATTAAAATGAAATTTTCTAAAAAAAATTAAAGTATCTAACTAGAAAGTTCATTTAAGAGTTTTGGAAATCACGCCAACAGCATTATTTCGTAATGTTTTCTCTCAAGTGTCGTTGCCCGAATAATTTAGCGTTTTGCCCGAAAAATCAGTGTCCATAGCTGGGGGGGGGGGGCTGCAGCCCCCCCTCGCCCTCGCCCTCCTCCCCCCCCCCTCCCCCAGTTCGTACGCCTATGGTCTGGGACGTTACCCTTGGCCTGTCAGTGTTACTCAGCATTGTTTTACACTCGACCTCTTACATGTAGGTAATGATGACCTCCAGCCACCAAAAGAGATTACATATGGTCGCTTTTGGTGTCGTTTTCAATTAACATCGACCATACCATTCACTTTTAAACTAGAGTCGCCCCAAACTTCAACGTACAAACCTGATTTATTTCCGAGCTGTTCGTGCCCATCTCCATTGTTGATTCTTCTCCTGTCAGTTTTAGATCTGATTCCATTGCCGACACTCTCTTTACTTCATTGACTATACAGTGATAATGTTTTTCAGCTAACATTCTTGATATGTCTTCAGAAAATTCCGCCAAACTTGGCTTATTCTCGCCAGTGGAATTCCAATTTTTTACCTGATCGACTTCAATCTCGCAGACTGAAGGATCAACTTCGATTCCCTCAGTGCTCTGTTCTTTAGCGTTAAATGGCAAACCTAAGAGAGACTTCTTCAAACTTGTTTTGCCAGCACGATCCTGACCAACCAATAATATTCTACCACGGTAAACATTCACAGAACCATCCTTCAAAGCCTTTTCATAGAGCAGCTTTGCAACATCTCCTTGTGCTTGTATTTCTCCTGGAACTATGGGTGTAATTGTAAGAAAATGCAGTGATTTTTCTGATTGCGAAGGCTGTTTATAAGGGAATAGCTGCTATTGCAGTTGAGTCTGCGGTCAAATATTCTCTTGTTTTAAAAGGCATGCAAACGAGGCGAAAGGGTCAATACAATGCAGGATTGACCCTTTCGCCTCGTTTGTGTGTCAAGCCGCTGATAACTGCAATAACAGCTATTAACGAAGTGAAATTGGTTATTGTGGTATACTTCAATCACAGAGGTTCGCCAGTGACCTCAAAGTAACAAATAAGCGCAACCTGCGATCATAACTGCGTATCTTATTCGCATCCACATTAGAATACACTAAATACATGTAATAACTGGACCACAAGCATATATTGTAAAATTCTAACATGGCTTCAAGGCTTAGGGGACTACAACCAAAGAAACAACATTGCGGTTGAGGTACGAATAAACAGTTTCTTTTGCTTTGGTCCCTTAAGGTTCGGCGGCAAAGTTTATTAGAATTGGCCCATTACCAACACGGTTAAGAGGGATGCAGTTAAGTCAGTTACATAGCTAGATAATGATACACCACGGCATGGCATAACTTAACCGGCCAGGTTCTATGCTAACCTGCAATGTCTAATGACATCCCTTGTGTCATGAGACTTTCAATTTCTTCAAACCCCAAGGGGTTACCTGCCACGGACAGCTTTTTAAGATGGTGTAACTCAACGATATCTTCATAGATTTTTTCTATATTGTTGTTCCTCAATTCCAGCTCTTCTAGTTTTTCCAGATTTTTCATATTTGCCGGTAGTGTTGAGAGTTCATTGTCATTCAAAAACAAGTGCGTCAGGTTGATCAGGGTGACAACAACTTCAGGAAACTGTGTTAGCTTGCTGTGGTTCAAATTCAGCTTTGTAAGGTTTGACAGGTTTCTTGTACTACGTGGTAACTTTGCGAGCTCATTGTGTGAAAGGTTCAGTATTTCCACCTCCGTTAACAGTTCTGTGATAGCGTCTGAAATCCTTAGCAATCTCTTCCCTTCCAGATTTAAAGCCTTGCTTTTTATACGAATTGTCTGCTTTAAAGTACGTTCGATCTCCAACTGGTTCACTACAAAAAAAATAAGAATAATTCCTCATTCAGTTGTTTTAGATAAAGATTCCTCTTGTCAATTTAGGACTCAGCTGTCTCTGATGTACAGTATCAAAACTGCAAAACCGAAACATGCGTTGTCAATTATGCCTCAATACTATTTAAATCTTTACTGGACACGAGGAAACCATGTCAGCGGTTTAACCTTAAGCAGCAGAATATTAAAAGCAATTGAGCGACACCAGCAATGTGGTGTTCGTCAAAGATATGGAACACTTTATTGCCTATTTGTATTTCAGCGATCCAGGACACGTACTAGACTTTACAACGCTTTTCACATCAGGGCCTTACAACAATGACTCCTCATCATCAATCCATAGAATATTTGAAGGAATTGGAGAAATGGTACAAGCAAAGACGTCTTAGAAGACTTTGTTGAGGTTAAGGACACAGGAAAAGGATAGGTTTAACACTACTCTAGGAGTGGGCAGGAATTTTGCTAACTCACAAAAGAACTGGGGCCCAGACATACGAGTGGTACAACTTTAACAGTCACAGGCTATGCTGCAATAATTTAATGATAATTTACCAATTTATATAACGCGTATTTATATATTCTGATCAATAGCGCTTACTGATATTGTGCTCATATTTTAAAATTTGGCTGGTGACATACCATGCATACAGTGGTTGCGTCCGCAGTACGAGCGGCAGTCAAACACAAGCTGCTCTTATAATAATCTCTTTCTTCGCAGTTAACAAAAATAGAGAGAATGCTAAAGTTGCTTTGGATTCTTCTCCAACCTCTGAGTTAAGGTATCAGTATATCCCAAAATTGACCATTTTTCAAAAAAAATGTTTTTCGCTTTTTCAGATAGATCTTATTGCGATCTTTCATTTAAAAAAAAAATTCTACGAAAACGATTGACCATAAGCAAATTTATAAACAAAAACACGTTTCTTTACATTAATTACCTCTAACTGACAGCTGTCCATTAACAAGTTGCGTGACAGATTGCCGCGTGATACGATTGTCTAACGCTTGTGTTTGGTAGTCTACGAGCTGTTCTGAGTGTTCTCTGAGTGTGCTCTTTCATTGCCTACGGCATCTCAAAGCTGATGCGTTTTACAAATCGAAAAGAATATACAGAAGCGAAAGATATTTTCTTACTAACCTTGGAGCACGAGCGGTGCAATTCAGATCTTACAAAAGATATTTCCCACCGGAGGCAACATTTGAGGGGTAACCCGAAAACACTGACACCCCGTCCGCGGAACCCCAACTACGGACCGGGTCCGCGGACTACCCTACGGACTGGTCCAAGGACAACCCCTACGGACCCCCTCTACGGACCACCCCAAAATAGAATAAAAAATAATAAATAAATATTCAAGTTACGGGTTGTGTAATAGATAACTCGTGTCGGCTAAATTTCAAACGTTACATACATTGTGCAAATGTAACAGACTTCGGTTCAGGCTCGGGCGCAAGTTATATCGTTACACATTGCCATTTCCTTTGCTGTGGCCATGCAGTACATGAAAGATCGGGTAGCCTCCAGGAAGCCTCCGGGAAGCCTCGAAAGTTGTGCTCTTTCCCCTCTGCCATTTTGCTCAGCCCATTCTTCCGTGGGTTCGTGAACTCGTTCCGGGCTTCACAATTTGCGCAGCGGAATTACAGATACAAGCAAGCTTAAGGTTATTCCTCACATTTGCATCGCGTATCCTTACTGAGCATAATTTATGGCGTCATTAGCGCGCGCTCGTGCACGCGCATATTGAAAACATGGCGGATTTACCTTGATATTGAGCTCTGTCAGTTGAAAATGGCTCTAGCTCACCAACGAGCACGGGCATCCCACTTTTTTTTCCAGTCATTCTAATCAACTAATCATAAGCTTTGCGTGAGAAAGACTGATCTAATTTGTTTTACTGAAAATTGAATTAATAATAAAAATAGCAGATACACTGTGGTCTTTTCTATTTTGCAGTCGGTAACCACGTCAAGAAATTTGGTTCAAATTTTTAATCAAGGATTTAGCTTTCTGTCTGAATCAAACTTAAAATGTTTATTTGTGTCCTACACAATGTACTGGCTGTAGTTTAATGCGTGTTCTTATGAGTCTGGGCTCACAAAGATTTTACACTTACTGGGAATGCGTTTTTATAATAAGCATTAAATAATGCCAAAATGGGGCATTTTCAATGACTCACTGCTCCTTAATGAGCATGGGCACCCCCCTTTTTTATTTCAAAATTGAAGTTATTATATGACAAGTATTCAGAGAACAAAGTTTGAACAAAAATCTATTGTCACTTTTATTTCAGAGGAATGACCTTAATAGCCAGATTGAGCCACGAATAGAAAGTAAGAACTTTCCTTCTTTTTGCCATCGGCATCTCCTCACACTGAAAACAGCTTTGGGGCATTTCCTTTTTTTGGGGGGGGGGGGGGAGGGGTGTTAAAAACCCAAGTCTGTTACATTTACACAGTGTAAAACTCGAAATTTCACCGACACGAGTAAGAGGGGGACCCCCGTAGAGGGGGTCCGTGGGAGTAGTCCGTGGATCGATCCTTAGTGGGGGTGTGCGGACCCGGTTCTTAATGGGGTCCGCGGACGGGGGTTCAGTGTTTTCGGGTTACCCACATTTGAGCCCGCTTTGTAATTGATACGAACTCTATTGTTAAAGTAAACGAGCCTTCACTTTATCGATCAAGGCGTCATTATTTTCACACGTTTTGTGTAATTATCTCATTACACCGGAAGAGCGCCCTAAAGTATTTTTTTCCTTCGTATCGCGGAACAAAAATTTCAGCGAGTGAAGCATACCTTTTGACTTCGTTTCCGGCGAGTGTTTAACGTTTTTCACTGAAATTTGGAGAGAATGTTGCCCGAAAAGCAGGCAAAAAAAAAAAAAAACGGTGTCGGGGAATTTTTAGTTTTTCCTTCTTTCAAAAGTTATGACTATTTTGGTGAAGAGAACGCATGTTTTATCAACTTTCAAAGTTTAACTGCGTGTAAAAAAGAAACCAGACAAGTAACCAAAATTTCTCGACACCGTTTTTTAGAGAAAGGAAGAAAAGAAAACATAGCCATGTTCATCGCGTCCTCTCGCTCAAACCCGATCGGAAACGAGCTTGATTAGTGAACCTCTGTACTTTGGGAAATATAGCGCTATATTCGGAAAACCTTATTTTTTTAATTTCAATCGATATACCTTCGTAATCTACAATTCTTAAACTTTCAGAAAATTTATACTTTACTGGAGTTTTCGTCAACTGTCCGACCGTAAAGCGGCGCAAACGAATGATGGTCATTTGGGGTATACTGATACCTTAATTTGACGAGGAGCAACATATTTTGTTTAAAATAGCACAACTAACATGCTACCTGGCGACACTCGGCGAGTGAAGAGCGAGTCGCCGGACACGCCCGGGGAAACTGATTTTCGGCGCCAAATTAAAAGCTTGGAGACACAAAATTTTTCATATTTTTCACTTTTTACAATCTGCTGTGGCTTTCGAAGTTAAAGTTTTCTTTATGTTAATATTCAACGCTGTCTCTAGTGAGAAAAGTTTCCCGACTTCAATGCCTTTCCTGTAAACAAACATTGACATCGACAATAGTTTTTTCCCGGCCCTGCTGAATCCTGATTGGTCAATTCAAATCAATAAAATAAATCACTTTATTACAGTGTAAAAGTCTTTAGCACTACTGTGCTAATTAACGACACTGAAATGAGTAAACAAACATTGTAAATTGAACAGAAACATGTTAAAAATCCAAACTGGCAGGAGACTGAGCAGTTGGCTATTTACAAAGCGTGGAGGAGTTGAATCTGGGACCACCAAACACAAATCCATCTAGTGGCAGGAAGGAGATTTGAACTCGGGACCTCCGCATTACAAATCCAGCACCCTAAACACTAGGCCACGCTGCCTCCTGTAGGCTCTCCTCCAGGCTCTCCACCCGTATGCAAGGTACCAAATATCAAGCTATTAAGGAAGTGTCTCAACAATAAAACAAACCCAGACAGTCACACGAGAGGCCACTGGGGTTTGCGGTGCTTCCTTATGTTAAGGGTGCATCTAATCGTTTGGCTTGCGTCCTCCAAAAATTTCATATTTGAATATCTTATAGACCGCTAAGAACATTACCTCATAAAACACCCAAGGACCAACCAACGATCAACCAAGTCCTAGGGATCGTATACAAAGTGAGGTGCTATTACTGTTTCTTCGCCTAGATTATGGGGAGTACTTGTAAGCGCAGAGGAAGCAGCGAATATGCAACACATGAAGACTCTTTACAACTTAACTAAAACGATCTGCAACGACAAACCAAGGCAGAGCACAGTTGTCAACGAGAGAAATGGTAACGCCTTAACCAGCGATGAGGATAGAAGGAAGCGGTGGAGAGAGCATTTCATGGAGATACTCAATACGGAGGAGCCAGCCTACCCGATCAATGAAGAAGATTGTGAACAGCAGGACATAGCTGACATAGACACGAGACCTGTGAGCAAAGCTGAGATAAGAAGGGCTATAAAGAGTCTTAAGAATGGTAAAGCCCCTGGTGAAGATATGATAACAGCAGAACTACTGAAGGCAGACCTTGAATTTACAACCGACAGAGTGAAAGAACTTATAGACACGATTTGGAGTCTGGAAAAGGTCCCACGTAAATGGAAGAGGGGACTCATTATTAAGATACCGAAGAAAGGGAACTTAAGGGAGTGTAAGAACTGGCGGGGAGTGACTCTCCTACCAGTTGTTAGCATGATATTGGGAAGAATTGTAATTGATCGCATTCGCATGGGGATTGACCGCAGGCCCCGTAAGGAACAGGCTGGATTTAGATCTGGTAGAGGAACGACGGAGCAAATTTTCATCTCATGCAATATATTAGAGCAAGTGAATGAATGGCAGGCAACTCTCTATATCATAAATTTCGTAGATTTCGAGAAGGCGTTTGACTCAGTGCACAGAAATGGCTTATGGATGATAATGAATCAGTATGGTATCCCACAGAAGATCATCAACATAGTTAAAGCGCTGTACGATGGCTTTGAATGTGCTGTTGTCGAGGAAGAAGCAACCTCAGAATGGTTTGAACTAACGACTGGTGTCAAGCAGGGATGTACAATGTCTGGCTTTCTCTTCCTGCTCATTATAGACTGGGTAATGAGGCATACTGTGAAAGAGGAGGGAACCGGGCTGAGGTGGAAATTTACATCAAAACTTGAGGACCTCGACTTTGCTGACGATGTAGCTTTAATTTCCTCAACACAAAGGCACGTGCAGTTGAAAACAAACAGGCTGGTAGAAAATGCAGAAAGGACAGGCCTTCGGGTAAATGTCGGGAAGTGCACAGTCATGAGAGTCAATGCAAGGAATAATGAAGCTATCACAGTGAATGGTCTGGCGTTGGAAGATGTAGAGAAGTTTATCTATCTAGGAGCCACAGTATGTAAACAAGGGGGCGGAGAAGAAGACATCAAGGCTAGGCTAGGGAAAGCGAGGGGAGCGTTTGTGAAGCTGAATCGAGTATGGAATTCCAGCAGTGTGTCGAGGAAGACGAAGATCAGGCTACACAAAACATTGGCCAAACCAGTTCTCATGTATGGTTGCGAAACATGGAAAATGAACGAAGGTGATGCTAAGAAAATCGATGTGTTTCAGAACTGATGCCTGAGAAGGATAATGAAGATTAAATGGCAAGATAGGATTAGTAATAGAGAGCTACTGGAAAGGGCTAACGTGGAGAGGTTGAGTGAAGAGGTAAGAAGGAGATGGCGATTCATTGGACACATCCTCAGACAACAACCTGACAATGACTGTGTTACAGCCCTGGCATGGACCCCAGAAGGAAAAAGAAGGAGAGGCCGGCCAAAAACAACCTGGCGGCGCACAGTAGAAAAGGAGAGGTCCAAAGCAGGGTGACAGTCCTGGAGATAGGTGCGCACTGCAGCGCAAGACAGGAATCGATGGAGGGCACATGTGGAGGCCCTATGCGCCAACTTGGCGCCAGGGGACAGGTGAAGGTGAAGGTGACTTGTAAGCGCTCGTGGAGCTCGTAAGGAGCAAAACATGCGAGCAACAGCGAATCAGCAATTAAACAACATACTGAGTCCAGGGATAAACAACTGATAGATGCCCGGGTCTTCGAACAAGGTGTGACCAAATACCACGAGAGGAGTTACATGTAGGAGTTAGGGCAACGATGACGTTAACGAGGGTAAAACGGTCCCTCGCCCTTACGCATCTCTAATTCAAATTACAAACGACAGCACACAGCTTTGTAGCACAAGCAGTAACGAACCTTTTAACATTGTAGCTATGATGAAGGTCCACAGAAGTTACCAAAAATTTAGTAAAACAAAAACAGATCGGTTTTTAACTCACCTACTGTTACGAACAACTTTTCCACATTCTCACCGGTTAATGCTGACACTTCCATAAATAGATCCACATCATTGTCATCTGCATGAGACTGACCGTCCTACACAGTCAAATTCAAGAAACAAAACCCTGTTCAATGGTCTGAACCTGTAGTTTCAGTAGCCTAGGAGGGAAACTGGATTTACACAGGTACACTGTACTCAGATAACCATAGGGCGCCGTTTGTAATGATCAATTATTTATTCTACTTTTGGTCGTTTACATTTTCGTAATAACTTGGTTTATTTATGATTATTCATTACTGACCACCCATTCACGAATAGTTTTTTTTGTTTTTTTTTTTTCTTCCACAAGAGTGCACGGTAACGAATCCTGCAATCTGAATGGTTTTCAGCGCGGTCCGGATTTTTCTAAATCTCTACCCACGGTCTTAAACTTTTGTCTTCCACTTTACAAGATAAGGAAAAATAAATAAGTTATTTAACGGTTTACAGTCGGTCCGTATGGTGAAAATCTGTGACCTCGGCCTTGAAAATGCTGCCCCACGCCGAAAATGCTGTCCTTTGCTACTTGAATAACGATCAATAGATTATAAGAAAAAACTCTTCCCTGATGATGGTGTATCAGTTCTTCAACAGATATGGCTTCTCTAATTGCTCTTGTAACGGCTGTACACAACCTCGCATTCTGACCTGATCCGTACGCCATATTTACTCAACCGCGGAGATCAAACTCTACGCAAACTCTAAGCGCCTTCTTTATGTTACAATACTGCTGGGCGACATTTGAGCCCATCGAGTTGACACTAAGGTTATTTCAAATAACCAATTTCATAAAATTGAATTTGGCTATTTGAAATAATAGCGTTAACATCCTTCAAAACGTAAAAAGGACAGGCCAAAGGCTTTTTAGTAGTAAGATGCCCCAAAAAAAGGTTCAGGGGATACGATGGTAAAAGTTTCAACACTGAAACGAAATAATGGTTTAATTCGTCAAATAAATATCGGAGTAACGACCTCAGTAACGCCACAATGGTGTTATCTAATAATTAATATAAGCAACACAAAACTGGTTCTGACAAATAACCAAATAATGCAAGATTGGTTTTATCAAATAACTAAATAACGCAACATTGGTTTTATCAAAAAACAAAACCATATAAGAATGGTTTTATGACAAACCAATACAAAGATGAATCGTTTTATGAAATAACCAAATGTTGTACGTTGGGTTTTAACAAATAACCAATTGTAGTAAAACCTTTTTTTGTGTGAAAAGGGACGGTCAGTAGTGAATTATGATAAAAAAAAAAACCAACGGATAAACACTGAGATCAATCGAAAAACGCCCGAAAAGTAAAATAAATGAAAAATTTACAAACGGTGCCTCATAGATAACTGGAAGCGAGCAAAATAAAACTCTGAGCAACGTCTAGCAAGTCATAGAGTTTATTGTGTGGAAGACCAAGAGGTGCGTGATGAAAATGAGAACTCTGTGTCTATATTTGCCGTGGCAGATCGCAGGTAGATATCCTGTAATGGAGCTTGATACCGATTAGCTAGCAAACTTATTAGAGTAAAAATCAGACCGATGTAATGCAATGTATGTGCAAATTAATATAACGGATTTCCTCAAGAACTTGTATCCCTACGGTGTGACAGAATTGGATTTGATAATATAACTGCAGATTTTACACCTGACGTAAAGCTATGGCTACAAACACAAGTTACCTCAAACGTCACCTTCCTGTCGCTAACAAGATCTGCTTTGTTTCCTGCAAGTGCTTTGAAAACATTTGGAGTGAACTTCCTCCGACATTGGTCAAGGCATTGCCTTGCAATTCGAAGTGAATCTTGCTGTGTTATGTCATACACAATAATAACAGCATCCGTACTGATGACGCCAGCAGTATAGCCATTACCAAAATAATGCCATCTTCCAATGCCAAAAGTGTCTGTTATTCCAGGGAACACTGGTCTGTCATGATCGAGATAAAGTGCCTTATACGAAGTGCAAACTAGAAACAGTTAAATTAAAGTGGAAAAGATCTAATAAGTCAATGTTAATTCAACTCGTTATATAAAATATGGTGGGGTCAGAATATCTCATTAGTCGAGCTCGGAAGATATACTGAAGGAATATCGGCTCAAGATCGCGACAGTACAGACCGAGCGCAGTGAGGTCCATACCAAAAAATGAAAGACCGATATTTTCCTAGTATGGTACCAAGCAAACTTGGTTAATAAACGATTTACTAAAAATGTCATAATTACTTGGGCTTCCATAGGAAAGCCCGAGTCTTAAAATGCTAGCGTTTTGGTCGCCAAAAGGGGGGTCATGGTCTCAGGCGTTCCATGCGTAGACCATGGAAACTGGGGACGAGAAAGGCGAGATTGCTCGTTCTTCTTGACAGAATGCGGTGTTTTGCGAAGAAAGTTTTGGCAAGAATCGCGCCTTATACATTCATTTCACATACAAAGATGTCGATCGTTTTCAGAAAAGGTCGGTTCACGAATTATATCGCTTGAAAACCAGCCAGGTAAGCAAAGTTCACGCTCGAAACGTTCTCGTGAGATAACAACTGAGAAGATTGCGGTATGGGTTCAATCTACGAAACACTGGCAAAAAATAGGTAGTCAATGACGGTACGTGGCTACTGCTGTTATTATTTAGAACATTGCAGTAACGCAAATCATATTGCAATAAAACGAGCTAAACAGGAAAACGTTTTTGGACTCGTAGCTCATTAAAAACATGCGACTTGTTTCTTGCACCGCGCAAAATATATCGATCTACAAAGTTGTAAAGATAAGACTCCCGGTAACTTGAATTAAATATCTTACCTTCAAGTTAGTTGGCTTTCTAGTAGGGTGCAAGAAAAAAAAATAACGTGTGAATTTAGAGGCACATTTGTGCGAGAGAATTAAACCTTCGATTGTGCGGGGAATTGTGCAGGATTATTGACGAACCAATGTTCTTGCCAAGTCCTAAGGAAAATCTGCATTGACGTTAGTTTAGCCAGTTATTTCACCAGTAGTTCAAATATATTTAGCAGTCTTAGCAATCGCCAATTCTTTAAGAAAAACTTTGTCTGACTCCAAAAGAAAATCATGTTGCGTGACATGAACTAGACGAGCATGAAACCAAAATAAATAGCAAAACAGAATGCCGCATCTTCCTTTATAAATGAGAGTCCTTTTTAAAAATACTCCTGCCTTGATTCAATAAAAATATGTAGCTTGAATATTTCTTCATAAACTGTGTTAAGGGTCGCAAATTCTGGGAAGTTATCCGCAAAATACCCCGGGCAAAATACACAACTTGAAAGTTTATGCAAATTATGTGCAATGCAATTTGAGCCTAGTCACAGGACTGTTGTTTTCGCGAAGGAGTTTATCATGATTCGTTTTGGCTCTCTCGAAAGGGATTATTCGCTCTCCAAAGGAGATATGACTCTTGAAAAGGGTTTAAGATCCCAACACGGCAAAGATGTTCAGCTACACAATTTACCCGGATCGCCACGACCAGCAAACAAACTTCGTACAATGTCTGCTAGCATGAGCAAAGTAATCGCCATAAATTGTAAAAAGACCTCGAAAATTCTTTGCAAACAACTTGCCAATCAATGGGTAGACAGCTGTGCTTCATTCTTGAACCAAAATGGTTTAAACTCACAACTTGCGATAGGATGAGGAGGATACTCAACGAAGCAACTTGAATAGTAAATATCTAAGCGGAACTCGTGTGCTAAAATATCCTGATTCTTTAATTTGCTTTTATTATGTCCAATACGCGTTTTCGTATGGTACGATTTGATACTGTGGTACGAAGCCCGAGTAAACGCTCTTAGAGTGTCTAGTTGTTTAGAAAAAACCTCGAAAGGTAATATAGACACTAAACGACTGAAAATCAAAGGCCCTTTGGGCAGCCTCGTGTCACTTGTTTTAGAGTGCGAGGAAATCCACTACCAAACCAAACAAGTGCAATTTAAGCGGACTTCACGGCAGAATGTCTCATTAATTCAAACTGAAGTATATAATTTATTCACGTTACAAATAAATTGCGCATACCCGTAGTCACCCATTTTCAGTGAAGGGCTCGATGTGGCAGGGTATTCTGCAGTTACTCCTGCAAGTGTAACGCTAGCTTAAGTAAACAGGAGCGCATTTTCACTTCCGGTAGTTTTACGAACACAATTCGATCTGACACAATCTGGCCCTTATTGACAGTTATTTTTTGTTTTGTTTTGTTTTGTTTTACACCTGTTTGCTTATTTTCAGAAAGTGCGCATTATATGATAGTTGAATCGGCTCATTTCCATCTCTAGACTTTTTTTCATGTTAGAGTGGTATTTAGTTTTTTGAGACTTCAGCTTTTACGACCCTTTATCAACTCGTGAGACAATCTCAGTTAGTGCAGAGCGTAATTGATAGCTCTGGTACAGTAGTCCCATAAGTACTCACCCCTGCTCGGTTCACTTCCGGTTTGTGTCTACCTTGGTAGTCTGCTACGGCTTTTCCCCTTTGCAGTGTGTATGTTTCAAGGTTGTATTTTCATTCAAGGTCCAAAACTTACGCACAAATTAATTACTACTGGTGTTTTACGTTGATTTTCGTTCATTTTAAATTCAATAATACGCTGAAGCAGCAAACGTGACAATTTAGCTCTTCACGCCAACTTTGTAACTTGATACTTTTGTTTTCCTCGCAAAGGCATGTAATATGAAACCCTTGTTTTCTCCAAAACATACGGAAGATGTCCTTGTTTTTTGGAGATAAATGAAAGAAAGTTAAATATCTGATGTGGTGATGAAGAAACGGAACAGAAACGATGTTGTTTTACTAAAAATGCAAATTCTTACCGATGAACAAGAACTAATTTAAATGTAAAAAAAATGTAAATGTAAATGTAAATGTAATTTGTTTACCCACGGAGCACCAAGGAGTTCACAAGAACTCGTTCAGAAATGTCCGTGCATTCAAGGATCGAATTATCAGATAGTCACAAAATACCACTTTCTTTTTCTGTTGCCACTTTGTTGTTAACAATAAAACAATTCAAAATAAACACACAACGATATTGATGGCTGAGAAGCATTTCAACGAAAAGTATTGAAGATAAACAGCGCTACTTGACCCATATGAATGAGTCTCCCAAAAGACTGATTAAATCAATTTGCACTTTCATTAGGTGCCACGGCGTCTGCAGCTATATTTGAGCATTTTCCTGGTTTCTTTTGTTACAAATTTACAGTTTGCGGAGTATTAAAGCCACTAACTTGGGAACTTTTTGGTCTCCCTTACAGACACAATTAAGGCAAGAAATAAACAAGCCGCTAAGGAGAAGCAATACATTTGAACCCTGACAAGTACACTATTGTAGATTGAAAACAGCAGATGATATTTGTTGAACCGACCCGTGTGTAATTCTAAAAGCTACGCAGCCACAGTAACGTTTCCCTTTTGCAATAAAAAGGGACAATTGGCGCTACCTGAAAAATAACTGCCGTCCTTGGACACATGACATGATATATAAAATACCGCATGGAAAGATAGTGTATAACACTAGCGATGCTAGAACGCATGCGTCCGTATGCAATGTGTCCTTCACCTAATATAGAAGCCACGAACGCTAACTAATCTACGCATGCGTTTAGGACAAATAAGTTTTGTTCTAAGGAGAATGGTACCACAAGGAGAGCAAGGGGTTACCTGAAACAAATATATAGCTTTGCGATGTTCAAAGCTAAGTGACGGCGATGAAATGTGTTTTACGTAGAGTACACATGTACCTTTCCCACCCTACCCCCACTAATTCCTTGCCTCTAGACTAATTAATTAATTGAAATTAATTAATTAAACAAACATTAAAGTTTACACCTTAGCGCCATAGTGCCTTAGTTCCTTAGCGGCAGGCAGCTCCCATAACCATCCCAAAAGTGCACTCTGCACTAAAAAGGGTTTTCTAAAATAGATTCCATTTCAGGGACCTTTACGTGGCTCTGTAATTAAAGCCAACTTTAAACTTAAATATGTTGTTATTTGCTCGAATTCATTTCACGGATTCAAATGATACAGAAGAGTCAAAAACCAGTCAACGCGAATCAGTTCCGTGTGATTTGTCTAGAGTGATTTGACCTACTTCTGAGTTTAACCCAAGTAGCGTGATGCGATGATATGCTTTCATGCTGTTAATAGAATGTCAAGAAAACAGAATACAATCAGAACTGCGAAAAATCCTTACACAGGAATCTTCGTTAGGATCGGAATGGGAAGAATCCTTACACAGGAATACAGCAAAAACCCTCCATATCCTCGTGTCCACGTGACTCTGGTCACGTAAGCGCGAGGCAAAACGGGGAAAAGTTGGAAGAAAACGATTAACAAGCTCTGACATGTAAGTTATTTCCTATAAACAGATAAGCCATAAGCGAAAATATGGAACAGCAATAAAGCAATCTAATTGGTTAGTTTTGGTTATTGGCCTTGACTGGACTAACTTGGTCATGTAATAATTAAACTTACTCAATTTAAATAATGCTGTTTAGAACTAAACATGCATCTCACCTTCAGTAGTGGGCAAAGTATCAGGACTGAAACCAGCTGGTCCTTTATAATATCTATTAAACAAACATGTTTTTCCAACAGAAGAAGCACCTGTTCAGGAACAATTTAAAAGCTAAATTCAAAACTTAAAGGACAACGGAGGCTAGATATCTTATCATATTTTACTTAATCACTGAAAATTACGGAAATTACTAAGATTTGTAGAAAACAGCAAAAGAAAGAGAGTTTTTCCTACAGCTACCAAAATGGAGGAGCAAAGCGAAAAGCCATGGCAGTTATTCAAAGTGCCCAACAGTTTCACAGTTCACCAGCAGGCCCCGAGCTACTGTAGTTTACACTGCATCACAGTCCCCTTAAACAACATTACCGGTACTCTTCTTAGAGTTGGACACTAGTCCACAACAGGTAACTGCTTCCCCAAAGGCAGTTATCCAAAGTGCCCAACAGTTCCACAGTTCACCAAGCAGACTGGTACACATGTATATATGTTGTAGTTAAAAATGCTTTTTTTTGGTCAGGATGATTTCAAACTAGTCTAATTTTCGTCAAAGGGGTTGGGGGAGTCTGGAAACCAATAACTTATTAGGCCTTTAAATATTCAAAAATTTGTAATGATTGCTTGCATAGCCAAGTGGAGATGAAAGTGGACTACAAAGTCAGAGATTGGGTGAATCTAGGTGAGTACAAAGTAAAAAAGTGGGGGTTAAAATGGGATCCTGGCTGGGTAGGGTACTGGGTGGACTTTCATATAAAAACGATGAGGATCTTGGTACCTCTTAGGGATTCTTTTCAAAGTTTTCAATGAACAGCGTTAACCCTATCCTTTTTATTTTTGGTGTCCCCTTAGGGGTAGGGTAGGGTTAGGGACAGTCAGGGAGGTGGGTGGTGTGCATGTTATTCTTTTTTAAGAAACCCCCAAACATGAAGAAATAAATAAAGTTATTTGCAAAATCTAAACTAAGTTAAAAGAAAATAACCTGGCTTAAGACATTCTTACCTAAAATACATTATGTTTAAACTACAACATATACATGTACACCCTTGCATCCAGTCCTCCTTGTATCAAGAGGTGTTGTGACGGCAAACTATCTTGACTAAGAACAACAAAATGTCCCTGACCACTTAACATGGACCATCCAGCCCCAACTCACTTACCATCAGCCACCTCACCACCCGTACTACTTTCAAGAATGTAAAACATCTTCTGTTGTGCTTTGTTTTTCCAGTGGCTCAATTTTTAGCTTCCTTTGCTTAATTAGTAGATAATAGTGGCATATCATACAACAAAGCATACAATTGAACCCTAACTCATAACAACCTTAACCGTTTAAACTGAATTACTAAATTTGAAAGATACATTGTGTAATAATTAAAGATCCTACAAACTTAACAACATAATTACAACAAACACCGTGAGCACTCACCCAATAGTAACACTTCACACATGTTATGTCCTAACTTCCCTGAAAGGACTTTTCCTGGCTTCCCTCAGTAGACAGCACATCCGAATTTAGCCTTAGGATAAAACTGTTGTACAGCTGCAACTGTTAAGTACTTTCACCTAGAAGTACAATGCAAACAGTGAGTATTCTCTACTTATCTACTTGTAAAATTCATTGCTACTTCCAAACAAATGAATCCAATGAATAACTATTCCGCTCACATGAACGGGCTGCAAACCTCAGATTAATACCAATTATGCATTCTGTAATTTTTAATACAAAAAGCCCCTTCTGTATAATTTTGAAAACAGCACGACACCAACTGATCACATCTTTTGATTGCTTGCTTTTAAGTTTGAACAACAAAAATTGCATATTCATAAATTTCACAAGTTTTATTTAATGATCATGTTCAAACTCACTACGGTAAACACCTGTTCAGTTTGGCTGCCTGAATTATATTTACCACCAAGTTTAACTGTTGACAACAGTGTAACTCCATTCAACCCCATCATTATGACCACCTTCAGGCTGTGGCAATTTACCCCTGCTCATATTTTGGCCTGCTGTCATGAGTAAAGTTCAGTCATTTCCTTTTATACATGTAACACAGCTACAGTAGTAACAATCTTTTATTAGGAAGCTCCATCACTAAAAGTGGTTTACATAGAGGTCCTAATACTAGATATATACTATATAATGATACAATTAAAATCTATAAATTAGAGCTAAAACAGAAATAAATAAATATTTACAACATATACACTACAGAGATTAAAAAGAAAAAAAAAATTAATTATAAAAAGCAGAAAAAAGACACTTCTTAAAAATTGGCAAACTTGCTGAGTTTCTTACAGTTCTCTCTAACTCATTGAAGTCTTTGAAACAGTGGTACCGTGAACGTTGTTTTCCCCAATTGTATTGGATTTTGGGGAGCTTTATAGTATCTTTATTGCGAGTATGAAAATATAGTTAAATGAAATTTAACATAGTTAACGACTAGGAACTAGTCTGGTCAGTAGCATTTTTATAGGCGGTTGTTAGTGTTTTGGCCGTCTGTGAGCGTTTGGTTAGCGTTTGGTTAGCGTTTGGTGCGTTGTGTAGCGTTTGATATAGTTGAATGAAATTTTACATAGTTTATGACCAGGAGCGAGTCTGGTCAGTAGCGTTTTGTAGGCGTTTGTTAGTACCTTGGCCATCTGTCAGCGTTTGTTTAGTGTTTGGTGTGTTCTGTAGCGTTTACAACAGTCATATGGTCGTGAGAGCCCTGGGGCTGAAATTGTCCAGCGGTATTTTTGGTTAGTACATGTGTTGTCATCCCATGTGCTCGCAGTGTGTTCATCGCTCTGTTAGTGTGGCGTTGTGGATTGAATTATAGTTTAGCAGTTCTCGGCGTTCCCTCCCTATTCCCCCCCCCCTCCCTCTTTTCAGCATTTTTTTTCCCCCAATGCCATCTGGCTTGAGTGTGACGGGTGCCTGTAGGGGGCTTGGCGCGGGGGGCTCGTGGCTTGGTTGCAGGTTGGGCACGCCAGTCGGGTGTTCTAACGCCTTGGGGATGTGACTGCGGTTGCAGCCCCCGGGCTTTGTAGGCACCTTCCCTCCACTAGCGACTTGGGCGTTAACCTGTGTTAAGCAGACCCTATCTTAAGTGCACTCCCTCTAGTAAGTGGACACCAGCTTGGGGTCCCTAAATTTTCTCCCAACATTTACTGTAAAAGAAACCTGCATTCAGAGGACACCTCTGTTAAGCGGATGCAGCTGACACAAATATTATTAAGCCGTTTTGTTTCACAAAACCAGTGCAATAAGCGAACACTTCAAGGGCTTTTTACTTCTAAAAGCTCAGCTTACTCCCTTAACATAATTTGTTCGGCAATGTCATTTTAAACCTGAGTAGATTATTCCAGATTGATGCATTGACTGACTGAACATTGTGCTTGGAACAGTCTTTGATCTTACACTGTCTTACGCTGTGTTACAAAAGGATTAACAATTAATTACAGTGTATCATTGCACTAATCTTAATATTAGAACCTGTTTAGAGCGGACACGTACCCTGTATTAAGCGGACACTAGTGACTGTCCCATGGGTGTCTGCTTAATACAGGGTTCACTTAGCTATATAGCAAAGCCATCCTATCAAACTCGGTAACTGTAAGACTAGTGTGTATCAATATAATGCACATTTTATGGTACAAGCAACATCAAACTCTTTCATCATTCCTATTGGCAATTCATTTATTGAACACTGCCCCATTTGTTGGAAGGCTGTATAACACTATCCACAAGATAAATCCCTATCCAGTGGATAGCACGGTTTGTTTTGCTGACACTTATCTGCTGGATAATGATTTATCCAGTGGATATAAGCATTATCGAACATTACCCAGGCCAGATGAACTAGAAAAGTTCAGGGTCACTCTAAGCCATATCTCAAGTAACTCTTATTAGCTTCTTTCAAACTATCCTACCAAACTTTCAAGCACATGCATTGTACGTCAATGACACACACTGAAGTATGTATCAATTTTAAAGCTTAAAACAGGCTCCCGGCCTTAATTGTTTATGCCCTCAAAACACATGCTGGATCTCCAAATTCCCAGTACAGCCACTTCTCCCATTAATGGCTGCATATATAAATCTGAAGTAAAAAGTAAGGGTGAGCTTACAGCCACAAACAAGCAGAAAATCGAGTGGAAACTCTAAAGAAGGCATGAAAAGAGACAATGGGAGAATTATTATTCCCAACTGAAGGTAATGGAACATGAAGTGAAGTATTTTGTGAGGTCCTTTGAGATACTTTTTTGACACAAATTTAACACCTGGTTATAACAACAACTAAGGAAGGTGCAAGGTCTGGAGATTTAAGGTAATGGGTAGTGGAAAGTTCATGCCCCACTGTCTCCCCCCCTCCCCCAACCTACATGCATGTTCGTTACCATCAATAATTTCCATCTTTTTTTAGTACCGCATAGGTCAACAGGGAGAAGAAAAATTAATTTATTTAATACAATCAATTTCAGTCTTGCATGAAATATAATTTTCCCTCACTGTTTTTGGAAACAGTTGGATGCCAAAAATTAAAACCAAAGACTAAGCAACATGTCTGTGTAAGTATGCCATTAGGTACATCATGGTTCAAATCTGAATTTGACACATAACTCATATGATCACAGGCATATCTCTTAGCACCTGCTGAGAACAGTGCTACCCTCCCCCCCCCCCCCCCCCAATGTTAGGTTAGTTACCCAATCCACCGGCACCCAGTTATTACAATTACCAAGTTTGAAACATTGACATTGTACTTAGCAAGTTTTTTTGTTTTGTTTTGTTTTGTTGTTGTTGTTGTTGTCGTTTTTTTTAAGAGAAATTTAGTTTCAGCAGTAATCACTTAAAACAAAGATTTTTAACTTTTCCCATCCATTAATTTTCTTAAAATATCCTATAAATTCCCTCACATTCACTTTACATAAAGTCAAGTAGTTTTTCACTATGACAGCTATTATGCTAATTACTGGATTTTTTTCTTTTTCTTGTATAGTACATGCACATGGCAGCAAAACAATTAATGGACATCTCACAAATATGTCAGCAAGAGACTGCAATGTGTGAAACAAGCATTTGCAAGTAAGGTGAAGGATACAATTGTGCTTCTGTTATGGAAATATATCTGAATGTGTAACATACGCTTGAAGTTAGCCATGACCAAATATACTCAAGTCTCATTAAGTTTCTGATCCGATGTTCTATGACAACCAATAAGAAGTTAAGGGCTGTGTAAGTAGAAAATCAACCAAGGAAAGGTCTAGTAGAAACTAAAAGAAAAAAAATCAAGAAATATTTTACAAATGGTACTTATACATCTGATGGTGGGTGAAGGACAAATAAGACAAAAAATCAAGAAATAGCTAATATCCCTATCCTTTAATGTGTCTAATTATCACGGTCCCAGATTATCAAATTACAGTCATTTCAATCATTAGTTTTTGATCATAAATTTTATCAGCTGGCTATTTACAACTGCCATGAAGGAGCTGAACTCAGGTCTAAAGAGAAACAACTGCAGCTAGTCTAGTGCCCCAACCACTCAGCCACTGTCACTACCTCCTATCTGACTCATAACCAGTCAGCTTGACTTCCCTGTGGTTTTTTTGCCCTTGAATAACATGTTAAAACTTAACCTAGAGACAGCTCAGCTGACAGACCGTGGCTCTGACACACGTAAATGCACGGCACTGTTTGTTTTAATAACAAGCCGTCACATATTTATAAATTATCCTCACTGGTTGTTGAAATCAAATTAAATAAAGAGAGGTAATCCATGCTCAGTGCAGAGACACCCGCAAATAATGCGTACAAAAAGGGGTGTCTCAAAACCTAAAACCTAAAAAGCTCTCATTTGTTTTTTGCTGATCTCTCGAGTACGTGAGTCGGGTCTACAAGTGCGCGTGGGATCCTCTCTTGAACAGTGGCTAGTAATCGAACCTATTCCATTCTAAGTGGTATCTCTTTGGGGTCTACTGAAGCTCGAGCAATGCCCAAATTAGTCTTCTTCAGGAGTTAAATTCAAATTTTCTTACAAGCATCCCTAACCTGTTCATATGGTAGTTCCCCCATGATTCCAAATGTCTAACAGGAAGTGACCCAGTGAAGGAGTGATGAAGTGAAATAAACCCACCACTACAACTTGGAAAATATAAATATTTTTCCACATTAAAAACTAAGACCTTAGAAGACCCCCTCCAAATTTCAAAAACTAAGACCTAAGACCCCCTCTGAATCTCAAAAACTAAGACCTAAGACCCCCTCTGAATCTCAAAAACTAAGACCTTAGACCCCCTGCAAATTTCAAAAAGTACATGTAAGACTTGAGACCCCCTCTGAATTTCAAAAACTAAGACCTAGGACCCCCTCCAAATCTGATTAATCTCAAACTACACAAAACAAAAGCAGTGAAAAACATTTGTGTACAAGAAAAATTTAATTTCAGTTAACTTTCAATCCTGGGTTAGCGTTAACCAGCCTCTGAACATCCGCACCCTGATTACAACAAGTTTACTCAACATGAGCCCACGATCCAATGGAAAACCAGCAATTGGTCAGCGGTCAACTTTAAAAGAAAATACGTGACCTTGATGAGATCTAAACTTCAGCCCACGATATGGTCACATGATACCAGTCAGCAGATACCTTGTTTTGACAGGTGTCAATTGACCATAACACTTGTGTCCAATATCAAAGAAGGACACTATAAACCAAGGTTGCATGCATCTGTCAAGCTATTACCGTAATTTCTGGCAGATTACCCGCGGGTAATGCGTTAATTTTTCAGTAAACTACCGTTGCTGCGGGTAATAGGGTGGTGCGGGGTATCTGATAATTTTTTAATCTTCCCGTAAGTATTTAACAGTAATTATTATAGTACTGACAGAAGATAAAACAAAGATAAGAGTCATTAAATATACGCTTGCCACAAACCTGTGTAATGCCTCATTTGTTTAAACGAGAAACACGTCCTATCAACTCTTGTATCATGCTTTATTTGCTATAAAATTCTTTTAAACGTTGATTGATTATAGCTGATGCAAGTTGGATGAAATCATACAAAAAAAATTCCATACAAACAAATTTTTCGCTACGCGTTTGTGCTTTGATAGTTTTCTTACCTTGTCAATTTCACAGCTAGTTTTTTTTTGCTTAGAAAAATTCTCACTTAAACCTTTTAACGTGTCTTTTATTGTGGAAAACACAAAGCCTAACTGAAACATGATGCCGACGTTTGTCGGGTCAGTGGGTCGTCCGCCTTTCATTTCTCTTTAGGGGAAGCAAACCGCCAGAAAGTAAAACTTGCCTAAATGGCTCTAAACCACCTCCAGGAACCCAGAGACATCAAAACAACGGAATACAAACATAAGGTAAGCCATTTTATTCAAATTATTTTCTACACGTAGCATTTAGGGTAATTTTCGAAGCATTCTCATACATTGTCTTATAAACGGCTAAAATTGTAACGCAATCGCCAACAGCATAATCTCACGTATTAATCGTATACAACGTCTGGGCCGCCTGTGGCTAGACAAACCATCTACAAGTTATGAGTTGACAGGTTTGCTTGTTAAACTTTGACACAAAACGTTTTGTTCTCAGTGTGGATCAACCCTAACTTAGTTTTTCAGTTTTAGCTTCATGTGTTTTTAAAGTAAACAACACATAATACAAGGTAGTTCTAATACTTCGGTAAGTTAAGTTTATGTACCCAGCACCCAGGGTGATCATGACTGTGCAGGGAAAATAACAAAATTCATCTGCAGCGAGCAGATATGTGCTACACGAGCTTAACTTACGTTAATAACTTTTGTTTCATGAGGCTTGTGATCTCTCAGGCCTTCAAACAGCCTCAACATCTAACATCTAAGATTCTGGAATGCAATTTGCTGCGTATGCTATTTAACAAGCGTGCGTTATAAATACGAGCTGAGTACAAATACAAATAAAGTACAAATACCCTAAAGACTTCAAACACTTCTTACCTCGGGAAAGAACGTTGCAGGCTATTGACCATTACCATTTCTGGCCGATTTTTTGAAAGAATGATCCTAGACTACCAAACATTGATCACACAGACATGTCATATCACCTTCGTAGCGCCGTCGTAGCATTTACTGAGCATCAATGAACAACATTTCCGCAGTCTCTCATTCGCCCCACCAGCACCCGCTCCGTCGATTTTCTGCTCTCGCCCCAATTTTCGCCCGACCAGAAGGCGTAAAACACAAAACGCCTTCAAATGACAGAAGTGACTGACGCGAGTCGAAAGCAAAACCGTATTTTTATCACGCCTCGCTATTAGTTGATTTCTTATTACATGGCCCTGGCTAAATGTTTAACTTCTTCGATTTTTGTATAATTTCTTCAATCTGCGCTTCATCTCGTCTGTGTATCAAAGCGTTCGAACTTTCAAATAAAAAGGACGGGGTTGCTCATCGTATCTTTTAGGGGCTAAAGAAGCGGTTTTGGTACCTCAATTGTGTTCAGCCTCAAACGGTCCACAGCGGTAGCTTTTGCCGTACCTTTTGGTGTATTGATCCGAAAATTATACAACAAGAGATAATATGTTGTTTTAGAATTAGTACCTCTTAGGGGTGAAAAACATTTAAGCCACGCCCACAAAACAGGATCTTGGTACCTCTTAGGGGTTCTTATCAAAATTTCAGAAGATCACCCCCATCCTCTTTATTTGCAAGTGCCCCCCCCCCCCCCCCAGGAGGTTTGGATTTCCTTAAGTATAGCCAGGTCTAGAGACAGATATACAATGATGTTTTGACCAAAAACGCAGCAAAATTATCCTGAGTGTCCATTTAATCGTTGATTTAAATAAATACAGAGGAACCTCCGGTTGCAAACACCTCTCATAAGTGACCACCTCTTCTCGGCAACCAGCTTTCCAAATTACCAAAAGTTTCCCAGTCAAATCACTATATTTGGAACCTCTTGTAAGTGACCACCTCTGGTAAGCAACCGCGACCACTTTTGGAGCTAAAAGTCTGAAATTTTCTTTCGTTTTTAACCTCCCGTAAGCGACTAGATGACAGATAATAGAGCGAAAATTGGATAATAAGGTGTTGTAACATTATTGCATTCCTGGAAAGTACCGGATTTTTCCTCGAAATTTATTTTTCACATGAATAAAACATTTAATAACATTATGGCTACTGTTGCCCAGCAACAGTAGCCACGAAAATTTAAAGAAAAAATGCACGTTCACTGTACTCTATCAATCTTAAAAGAGACAATCTAAATGTCTTACCATATGCTAATGAGGTAAAATTTTGACCCAATACAGTCTAAAAAAAAAAATTTTCAAAAGAAGATGGAAGAAGATTATAGTAATAGTGACGCATGAAAAGTGCATTGTGAAGGACAACAAGATCAGTTAATTTAACAATCTCTAATTCCTTAAAAAGAGGCTCAGAGTGTTCATCTGGTTTCAAGAAAGTTATAATACGTATAGCCCTCTTTTGAAGAATTACTAAAGATTTAAGAGTAGAATTATAAGTATTGCCCCCAATTGATAAATCATAGGTGAGGAAGGGGTAAATAAGTGAATAATATAATTGATGTAATAATTTATTCCTGTTTACATAATATCTAATTTTAGATAATACTCCAATACCTCTTGAAACTTTCTTGCTCAATTCGTGTAAGTATGGTTTACAGTTCAAACTGGAATCAAAAATAGGAGATCTGAATCACTGACAGGCATTTCTTCAATATGGTTTACATGAACTGTTCCTTCCTCTCCAGGTTCATTAAGTGCAATTTCAGCTTTCAACACCATTACAAGCAAGTGAAGAGTTCCTTGTATTCTGAAGTTCTAATTGTGTATTGTGTTTCTCATCTGAATCACTGACAGGCATTTCTTCAATATGGATTACATGAACTATTCCATACTCTGCAGGTTCATTAAGTACAATTTCAGCTTTCAACACCATTACAAGCAAGTGAAGAGTTACTTGTATTCTGAAGTTCTATTGGTGTATTGTATTCCTCATCTGAATCACTGACAGGCATTTCTTCACTATTGTTTACAAGAACTGTTCCTTCCTCTCCAGGTTCATTAAGTTCAATTTCAGCTTTCAACACTATGACAAGCAAGTGAAGAGTTACTTGTATTCTGAAGTTCTAATCATTTATGGTGTATTGTATTCCTCATCTGAATCACTGACAGGCATTTCTTCACTATTGTTTACAAGAACTGTTCCTTCCTCTCCAGGTTCATTAAGTGCAATTTCAGCTTTCAGCACCATTACAAGCAAGTGAAGAGTTGCTTGTATTCTGAAGTTCTAATGGTGTATTGTATTCCTCATCTGAATCACTGACAGGCATTTCTTCAATGTGGCTTACATGAACTATTCCATCCTCTACAGGCTCATCAAAACTGCAATCAGGCATGTCTTGTTGGTTTATCTCTACTCCAACTTTGCCATTGTCCAAAGATATAATAGTCACTCTTCTAAATGCATTTTCATATGCATGTCTGTGGGCCAGTTTCTTGGCATATCCAAGCAATTCAAGTCTTTTGGCAGGGTCTTTTTCTGTGAACCATAAAATTTACAAAGAATTTGAAAGTTGAAAAGTCACATAATATTTATTTCCTCAAAAAGTTTCAAAAAGAAATCTACTAGCCTTGGGCTATTGGACACAAATTTCTTTCCACATGGAAGACTCTCACAATTGCTCTATTGACAGATTATGATACCATTGCTTAAGGACGTTCGCACGAACATTTCCAGTAAACAGATTTTTTTAAAATTTTTACTGCAGTCAGATAATGAGTTACCTGTGTCAAAAATGCAAAAAAAACTTGGGAGTCAGCAACTTCATTTCAGAGTCAAAGCATGTGACAAATTGGCGTACATAATTCAGCATGGTTTACAGATGGTCCACATGGTCTTAAATATCGAAGGTGAGTCAACGGAGGTAAATGATATTAGTCATATTTCGTAAAAGTGGGTCTGTTGCATAAATAATTCCAAATGTTGCTAACATAACTTAACCCTTCAAGAGGCATTTGAAACCACGCAACAGATAAACAAAGAACTAAAAAGAACAGAATTCGATGGTGCATTTTGCAAAAAATTCAAACTTTTAATTGATAGATTTTCTTTCTTTTTTTGCTAAACAGAGAAAATCAGTAGAGGAAGTGATCTATCAAAAGAAAAATAGGGGTCACTGAACGTGCAAGATCGCTAAATCCATAGCAATGGCCATCTCCCCTGTTATTGTTCATTTTATTACTTAGCACACACTTGATGATGTAGAGTGTGAATTTTCCTACGCAGTAAGGATGCACAGAAACAATTCATGTGAACATCCTCAAGCCACTGTTTGAATTTAAAAATATCAGTGTTGACACTTTGACAGCCCATCAATCTGTACTAACCTTGCTCTATCATGTTTTGATCTACACCATGCCCAGTGCCATCACAAAAGAATTCACAATCTTTAATCTCCAGTCTAACCACACATCTATACAAAGAATTGTTCTTTTCCTGACAATCACTGTTATCAATTTTATTCTCTAGCCTCTCTAAGCTGCAAAAAGTGCAATAGTAAAAACTTGTGAGAGGAACAATTTCTTTTCCATGTTTCTGTTGCATGAAGGGGAGTGGCTCCTCACCTAGGCAAGTGGCTACACTCCTCTTAAGTCACTAAATGTGAAGAGTTACAGTAAGTACCTGCACTGATGACACATTGTGGTGACCCATATTACCCAAATGGAAGTGTTTGGACTTGACTGAGGTTCTCTCAGAAAACCCTAATTCACAAAAATTTAGAAATCATATATCAGAATTTTAACATCAACTACGACTTTAGTTTACAAATTCAGATAATTGACTTTGGTTGCCAGTAATTAGTAAAGCTATTATGTACTAGGTAATCTACCCTAAACAAGAGATCTAATGATGGTATTTAAAGCTCAAAGACAAATAAACAAATAAATAATCACCATTCCTGAGTGACCATAACAAAATGAAGAAAGGAAGATTCCATTACCTGAACAATTTTTGTTGACCACCCATTAAATCCAAGGTAATGATAAGCAAACACTGTGTACTTTGCCATGTACAAAGGGTGTCAAACAACTTCTGTGAACTTTTTCCGTTGAGCAAACTGGGCCTGCATATACAATGCTAACCAATAAATTCTTAATTAAAGCTAACTCAGATAACACCGTACACAGGTAAAAAAGTCTGCATTGGACCTAGAGGTCCAATTACCAGCAGAGCACATCCTGGTTTCTGTAGTATTAAGTGTCCAGGAGTATTTTGACACCTCCCTAATGGGACAGCGTGTCTATGAGAGGGTTTACCCACCCCCACCCCTTGTGGCGTTAAAATCACCTGTACCCATTTGTATATGTAGATCTAATCTAGGTAGAGGGAATCACTGTGAGAGTTAAGTGTCTTGCTCAAGGATACAACACAATGACCCTGGCTAGGGCTCGAACCCAAATAACTTGATCTGACGTCCAGGACACTCAAGCCCTCTGGCCTGGATTCTTTGAAAGGTGGATAACACTATCCACCAGATGAATCACTATCCAGTGGATAGCGTGGTTTGTTTTGTTAACACTTATCTACTGGATAGCGATTTACCTAGTGGATAGTGCTATCCACCTTTCAAGCAACCCCAGCCTGGCCTAAAAATTATGCAACAATTGATAAAGAACATTATTACCATGAGAACTCTGCCACAAGGGAAAACTAAAACTGACCTTTAAAAGTTGGCCTCCTAAAAGTCTCTTTCCACTTATTCTCTCTTTTGCCTTTTTTG